>NC_142646.1:18908099-19214844 GCF_053813885.1 Theobroma cacao
AAATCTATTATGAGATTATATAACCATTTAAAGGGTGAAACAAAGCTTTTGAAGGCATAAGTAACTATAAAAGAAGATTTCTTCTCAATGAATGATTTTTGCATCACGTTTCTCGAGGTAAACATTCAATTATAATCTGTTTTAACCAAAAATGTAAAAAAATTCAACTTAAAATCAATTATGAGATTATATAAGCATTTAAAGGGAGAAACAAAGCTTTTGAAGGCATAAGTGACTATAAAAGAAGTTTTCATCTCAATGAATGGTTTTTGCATCACGTTTCTCGAGGTAAACATTCAATTATAATCTGTTTTAACCAAAAATGTAAAAAAAACGCAACTTAAATTCGATTATGAGATTATATAACCATTTAAAAGGAGAAACAAATCTTTTGAAGGCATAAGTGACTATAAAAGAAGTTTTCTTCTCAATGAATGGCTTTCGCTTCAAGATTCTCAAGGTAAACATTCAATTATAATCTGTTTTAACCAAAAATGTAAAAAAATTCAACTTAAAATCAATTATGAGATTATATAACCATTTAAAGGGAGAAACAAAGCTTTTGAAGGCATAAATGACTATAAAAGAAGTTTTCTTCTCAATGAATGGTTTTTGTATCACGTTTCTCGAGGTAAACATTCAATTATAATCTGTTTTAACCAAAAATGTAAAAAAAACGTAACTTAAAATCAATTATGAGATTATATAACCATTTAAAGGGAGAAACAATGCTTTTGAAGGCATAAGTGACTATAAAAGAAGTTTTCTTCTCAATGAATGGTTTTTACATGACGTTTCTCGAGGTAAACATTCAATTATAATCTGTTTTAACCAAAAATGTAAAAAAATTCAACTTAAAATCAATTATGAGATTATATAACCATTTAAAGGGTGAAACAAAGCTTTTGAAGGCATAAGTAACTATAAAAGAAGATTTCTTCTCAATGAATGATTTTTGCATCACGTTTCTCGAGGTAAACATTCAATTATAATCTGTTTTAACCAAAAATGTAAAAAAATTCAACTTAAAATCAATTATGAGATTATATAAGCATTTAAAGGGAGAAACAAAGCTTTTGAAGGCATAAGTGACTATAAAAGAAGTTTTCATCTCAATGAATGGTTTTTGCATCACGTTTCTCGAGGTAAACATTCAATTATAATCTGTTTTAACCAAAAATGTAAAAAAAACGCAACTTAAATTCGATTATGAGATTATATAACCATTTAAAGGGAGAAACAAATCTTTTGAAGGCATAAGTGACTATAAAAGAAGTTTTCTTCTCAATGAATGGCTTTCGCTTCAAGATTCTCAAGGTAAACATTCAATTATAATCTGTTTTAACCAAAAATGTAAAAAAATTCAACTTAAAATCAATTATGAGATTATATAACCATTTAAAGGGAGAAACAAAGCTTTTGAAGGCATAAATGACTATAAAAGAAGTTTTCTTCTCAATGAATGGTTTTTGTATCACGTTTCTCGAGGTAAACATTCAATTATAATCTGTTTTAACCAAAAATGTAAAAAAAACGTAACTTAAAATCAATTATGAGATTATATAACCATTTAAAGGGAGAAACAATGCTTTTGAAGGCATAAGTGACTATAAAAGAAGTTTTCTTCTCAATGAATGGTTTTTACATGACGTTTCTCGAGGTAAACATTCAATTATAATCTGTTTTAACCAAAAATGTAAAAAAATTCAACTTAAAATCAATTATGAGATTATATAACCATTTAAAGGGAGAAACAAAGCTTTTGAAGGCATAAGTGACTATAAAAGAAGTTTTCTTCTCAATGAATGGTTTTTGTATCACGTTTCTCGAGGTAAACATTCAATTATAATCTGTTTTAACCAAAAATGTAAAAAAATTCAACTTAAAATCTATTATGAGATTATATAACCATTTGAAGGGTGAAACAAAGCTTTTGAAGGCATAAGTGACTATAAAAGAAGTTTTCTTCTCAATGAATGGTTTTTGTATCACGTTTCTCGAGGTAAACATTCAATTATAATCTGTTTTAACCATAAATGTAAAAAAATTCAACTTAAAATCTATTATGAGATTATATAACCATTTAAAGGGTGAAACAAAGCTTTTGAAGGCATAAGTGACTATAAAAGATGTTTTCTTTGCAATGAATGGTTTTTGCATCACGTTTCTCAAGGTAAACATTCAATTATAATCTGTTTTAACCAAAAATGTAAAAAAAACGCAACTTAAAATCAATTATGAGATTATATAACCATTTAAAGGGAGAAACAATGCTTTTGAAGGCATAAGTGACTATAAAAGAAGTTTTCTTCTCAATGAATGGTTTTTACATGACGTTTCTCGAGGTAAACATTCAATTATAATCTGTTTTAACCAAAAATGTAAAAAAATTCAACTTAAAATCAATTATGAGATTATATAACCATTTAAAGGGAGAAACAAAGCTTTTGAAGGCATAAGTGACTATAAAAGAAGTTTTCTTCTCAATGAATGGTTTTTGTATCACGTTTCTTGAGGTAAACATTCAATTATAATCTGTTTTAACCAAAAATGTAAAAAAATTCAACTTAAAATCAATTATGAGATTATATAACCATTTAAAGGGAGAAACAAAGCTTTTGAAGGCATAAGTGACTATAAAAGAAGTTTTCTTCTCAATGAATGGCTTTCGCTTCAAGATTCTCAAGGTAAACATTCAATTATAATATGTTTTAACCAAAAATGTAAAAAAATTCAACTTAAAATCAATTATGAGATTATATAACCATTTAAAGGGAGAAACAAAGCTTTTGAAGGCATAAGTGACTATAAAAGAAGTTTTCTTCTCAATGAATGGTTTTTGTGTCACGTTTCTCGAGGTAAACATTCAATTATAATCTGTTTTAACCAAAAATGTAAAAAAATTCAACTTAAAATCTATTATGAGATTATATAACCATTTAAAGGGTGAAACAAAGCTTTTGAAGGCATAAGTGACTATAAAAGAAGTTTTCTTCTCAATGAATGGTTTTTGTATCACGTTTCTCGAGGTAAACATTCAATTATAATCTGTTTTAACCATAAATGTAAAAAAATTCAACTTAAAATCTATTATGAGATTATATAACCATTTAAAGGGTGAAACAAAGCTTTTGAAGGCATAAGTAACTATAAAAGAAGATTTCTTCTCAATGAATGATTTTTGCATCACGTTTCTCGAGGTAAACATTCAATTATAATCTGTTTTAACCAAAAATGTAAAAAAATTCAACTTAAAATCAATTATGAGATTATATAAGCATTTAAAGGGAGAAACAAAGCTTTTGAAGGCATAAGTGACTATAAAAGAAGTTTTCTTCTCAATGAATGGTTTTTGCATCACGTTTCTCGAGGTAAACATTCAATTATAATCTGTTTTAACCAAAAATGTAAAAAAAACGCAACTTAAATTCGATTATGAGATTATATAACCATTTAAAGGGAGAAACAAATCTTTTGAAGGCATAAGTGACTATAAAAGAAGGTTTCTTCTCAATGAATGGTTTTTGCATCACGTTTCTCGAGGTAAACATTCAATTATAATCTGTTTTAACCAAAAATGTAAAAAAAACGCAACTTAAATTCGATTATGAGATTATATAACCATTTAAAGGGAGAAACAAAGCTTTTGAAGGCATAAGTGACTATAAAAGAAGTTTTCTTCTCAATGAATGGCTTTCGCTTCAAGATTCTCAAGGTAAACATTCAATTATAATATGTTTTAACCAAAAATATAAAAAAATTCAACTTAAAATCAATTATGAGATTATATAACCATTTAAAGGGAGAAACAAAGCTTTTGAAGGCATAAGTGACTATAAAAGAAGTTTTCTTCTCAATGAATGGTTTTTGTATCACGTTTCTTGAGGTAAACATTCAATTATAATCTGTTTTAACCAAAAATGTAAAAAAATTCAACTTAAAATCAATTATGAGATTATATAACCATTTAAAGGGAGAAACAAAGCTTTTGAAGGCATAAGTGACAATAAAAGAAGTTTTCTTCTCAATGAATGGCTTTCGCTTCAAGATTCTCAAGGTAAACATTCAATTATAATATGTTTTAACCAAAAATGTAAAAAAATTCAACTTAAAATCAATTATGAGATTATATAACCATTTAAAGGGAGAAACAAAGCTTTTGAAGGCATAAGTGACTATAAAAGAAGTTTTCTTCTCAATGAATGGTTTTTGTATCACGTTTCTCGAGGTAAACATTCAATTATAATCTGTTTTAACCAAAAATGTAAAAAAATTCAACTTAAAATCTATTATGAGATTATATAACCATTTAAAGGGTGAAACAAAGCTTTTGAAGGCATAAGTGACTATAAAAGAAGTTTTCTTCTCAATGAATGGTTTTTGTATCACGTTTCTCGAGGTAAACATTCAATTATAATCTGTTTTAACCATAAATGTAAAAAAATTCAACTTAAAATCTATTATGAGATTATATAACCATTTAAAGGGTGAAACAAAGCTTTTGAAGGCATAAGTAACTATAAAAGAAGATTTCTTCTCAATGAATGATTTTTGCATCACGTTTCTCGAGGTAAACATTCAATTATAATCTGTTTTAACCAAAAATGTAAAAAAATTCAACTTAAAATCAATTATGAGATTATATAAGCATTTAAAGGGAGAAACAAAGCTTTTGAAGGCATAAGTGACTATAAAAGAAGTTTTCTTCTCAATGAATGGTTTTTGCATCACGTTTCTCGAGGTAAACATTCAATTATAATCTGTTTTAACCAAAAATGTAAAAAAAACGCAACTTAAATTCGATTATGAGATTATATAACCATTTAAAGGGAGAAACAAATCTTTTGAAGGCATAAGTGACTATAAAAGAAGGTTTCTTCTCAATGAATGGTTTTTGCATCACGTTTCTCGAGGTAAACATTCAATTATAATCTGTTTTAACCATAAATGTAAAAAAATTCAACTTAAAATCTATTATGAGATTATATAACCATTTAAAGGGTGAAACAAAGCTTTTGAAGGCATAAGTGACTATAAAAGAAGATTTCTTCTCAATGAATGATTTTTGCATCACGTTTCTCGAGGTAAACATTCAATTATAATCTGTTTTAACCAAAAATGTAAAAAAATTCAACTTAAAATCAATTATGAGATTATATAAGCATTTAAAGGGAGAAACAAAGCTTTTGAAGGCATAAGTGACTATAAAAGAAGTTTTCTTCTCAATGAATGGTTTTTGCATCACGTTTCTCGAGGTAAACATTCAATTATAATCTGTTTTAACCAAAAATGTAAAAAAACCGCAACTTAAAATCAATTATGAGATTATATAACTATTTAAAGGGAGAAACAAGGCTTTTGAAGGCATAAGTGACTATAAAAGAAGTTTTCTTCTCAATGAATGGTTTTTGCATCACGTTTCTCGAGGTAAACATTCAATTATAATCTGTTTTAACCAAAAATGTAAAAAAAATGCAACTTAAAATCAATTATGAGATTATATAACCATTTAAAGGGAGAAACAAAGCTTTTGAAGGCATAAGTGACTATAAAAGAAGTTTTCTTCTCGATGAATGGTTTTTACATCACGTTTCTCGAGGTAAACATTCAATTATAATCTGTTTTAACCAAAAATGTAAAAAAAACGCAACTTAAATTCGATTATGAGATTATATAACCATTTAAAGGGAGAAACAAATCTTTTGAAGGCATAAGTGACTATAAAAGAAGGTTTCTTCTCAATGAATGGTTTTTGCATCACGTTTCTCGAGGTAAACATTCAATTATAATCTGTTTTAACCAAAAATGTAAAAAAATTCAACTTAAAATCAATTATGAGATTATATAACCATTTAAAGGGAGAAACAAAGCTTTTGAAGGCATAAGTGACTATAAAAGAAGTTTTCTTCTCAATGAATGGCTTTCGCTTCAAGATTCTCAAGGTAAACATTCAATTATAATCTGTTTTAACCAAAAATGTAAAAAAATTCAACTTAAAATCAATTATGAGATTATATAACCATTTAAAGGGAGAAACAAAGCTTTTGAAGGCATAAGTGACTATAAAGAAGTTTTCTTCTCAATGAATGGTTTTTGCATCACGTTTCTCGAGTTAAACATTCAATTCTAATCTGTTTTAACCAAAAATGTACAAAAAACTAAACTTAAAATCAATTATGAGGTTATATAACCATTTAAAGGGAGAAACAAAGCTTTTGAAGGCATAAGTGACTATAAAAGAAGTTTTCTTCTCAATGAATGGTTTTTGCATCACGTTTCTCAAGGTAAACATTCAATTATAATCTGTTTTAACCAAAAATGTAAAAAAATTCAACTTAAAATCAATTATGAGATTATATAACCATTTAAAGGGAGAAACAAAGCTTTTGGAGGCATAAATGACTATAAAAGAAGTTTTCTTCTCAATGAATGGTTTTTGTATCACGTTTCTTGAGGTAAACATTCAATTATAATCTGTTTTAACCAAAAATGTAAAAAAATTCAACTTAAAATCAATTATGAGATTATATAACCATTTAAAGGGAGAAACAAAGCTTTTGAAGGCATAAGTGACTATAAAAGAAGTTTTCTTCTCAATGAATGGCTTTCGCTTCAAGATTCTCAAGGTAAACATTCAATTATAATATGTTTTAACCAAAAATGTAAAAAAATTCAACTTAAAATCAATTATGAGATTATATAACCATTTAAAGGGAGAAACAAAGCTTTTGAAGGCATAAGTGACTATAAAAGAAGTTTTCTTCTCAATGAATGGTTTTTGTATCACGTTTCTCGAGGTAAACATTCAATTATAATCTGTTTTAACCATAAATGTAAAAAAATTCAACTTAAAATCTATTATGAGATTATATAACCATTTGAAGGGTGAAACAAAGCTTTTGAAGGCATAAGTGACTATAAAAGAAGTTTTCTTCTCAATGAATGGTTTTTGTATCACGTTTCTCGAGGTAAACATTCAATTATAATCTGTTTTAACCATAAATGTAAAAAAATTCAACTTAAAATCTATTATGAGATTATATAACCATTTAAAGGGTGAAACAAAGCTTTTGAAGGCATAAGTGACTATAAAAGAAGTTTTCTTCTCAATGAATGGTTTTTGTATCACGTTTCTCGAGGTAAACATTCAATTATAATCTGTTTTAACCAAAAATGTAAAAAAATTCAACTTAAAATCTATTATGAGATTATATAACCATTTAAAGGGTGAAACAAAGCTTTTGAAGGCATAAGTGACTATAAAAGAAGTTTTCTTCTCAATGAATGGTTTTTACATGACGTTTCTCAAGGTAAACATTCAATTATAATCTGTTTTAACCAAAAATGTAAAAAAATTCAACTTAAAATCAATTATGAGATTATATAACCATTTAAAGGGAGAAACAAAGCTTTTGAAGGCATAAGTGACTATAAAAGAAGTTTTCTTCTCAATGAATGGTTTTTGTATCACGTTTCTTGAGGTAAACATTCAATTATAATCTGTTTTAACCAAAAATGTAAAAAAATTCAACTTAAAATCAATTATGAGATTATATAACCATTTAAAGGGAGAAACAAAGCTTTTGAAGGCATAAGTGACTATAAAAGAAGTTTTCTTCTCAATGAATGGCTTTCGCTTCAAGATTCTCAAGGTAAACATTCAATTATAATATGTTTTAACCAAAAATGTAAAAAAATTCAACTTAAAATCAATTATGAGATTATATAACCATTTAAAGGGAGAAACAAAGCTTTTGAAGGCATAAGTGACTATAAAAGAAGTTTTCTTCTCAATGAATGGTTTTTGTATCACGTTTCTCGAGGTAAACATTCAATTATAATCTGTTTTAACCAAAAATGTAAAAAAATTCAACTTAAAATCTATTATGAGATTATATAACCATTTAAAGGGTGAAACAAAGCTTTTGAAGGCATAAGTGACTATAAAAGAAGTTTTCTTCTCAATGAATGGTTTTTGTATCACGTTTCTCGAGGTAAACATTCAATTATAATCTGTTTTAACCATAAATGTAAAAAAATTCAACTTAAAATCTATTATGAGATTATATAACCATTTAAAGGGTGAAACAAAGCTTTTGAAGGCATAAGTAACTATAAAAGAAGATTTCTTCTCAATGAATGATTTTTGCATCACGTTTCTCGAGGTAAACATTCAATTATAATCTGTTTTAACCAAAAATGTAAAAAAATTCAACTTAAAATCAATTATGAGATTATATAAGCATTTAAAGGGAGAAACAAAGCTTTTGAAGGCATAAGTGACTATAAAAGAAGTTTTCTTCTCAATGAATGGTTTTTGCATCACGTTTCTCGAGGTAAACATTCAATTATAATCTGTTTTAACCAAAAATGTAAAAAAAACGCAACTTAAATTCGATTATGAGATTATATAACCATTTAAAGGGAGAAACAAATCTTTTGAAGGCATAAGTGACTATAAAAGAAGGTTTCTTCTCAATGAATGGTTTTTGCATCACGTTTCTCGAGGTAAACATTCAATTATAATCTGTTTTAACCAAAAATGTAAAAAAAACGCAACTTAAATTCGATTATGAGATTATATAACCATTTAAAGGGAGAAACAAAGCTTTTGAAGGCATAAGTGACTATAAAAGAAGTTTTCTTCTCAATGAATGGCTTTCGCTTCAAGATTCTCAAGGTAAACATTCAATTATAATATGTTTTAACCAAAAATATAAAAAAATTCAACTTAAAATCAATTATGAGATTATATAACCATTTAAAGGGAGAAACAAAGCTTTTGAAGGCATAAGTGACTATAAAAGAAGTTTTCTTCTCAATGAATGGTTTTTGTATCACGTTTCTTGAGGTAAACATTCAATTATAATCTGTTTTAACCAAAAATGTAAAAAAATTCAACTTAAAATCAATTATGAGATTATATAACCATTTAAAGGGAGAAACAAAGCTTTTGAAGGCATAAGTGACTATAAAAGAAGTTTTCTTCTCAATGAATGGTTTTTGTATCACGTTTCTTGAGGTAAACATTCAATTATAATCTGTTTTAACCAAAAATGTAAAAAAATTCAACTTAAAATCAATTATGAGATTATATAACCATTTAAAGGGAGAAACTAAGCTTTTGAAGGCATAAGTGACTATAAAAGAAGTTTTCTTCTCAATGAATGGCTTTCGCTTCAAGATTCTCAAGGTAAACATTCAATTATAATATGTTTTAACCAAAAATGTAAAAAAATTCAACTTAAAATCAATTATGAGATTATATAACCATTTAAAGGGAGAAACAAAGCTTTTGAAGGCATAAGTGACTATAAAAGAAGTTTTCTTCTCAATGAATGGTTTTTGTATCACGTTTCTCGAGGTAAACATTCAATTATAATCTGTTTTAACCAAAAATGTAAAAAAATTCAACTTAAAATCTATTATGAGATTATATAACCATTTAAAGGGTGAAACAAAGCTTTTGAAGGCATAAGTGACTATAAAAGAAGTTTTCTTCTCAATGAATGGTTTTTGTATCACGTTTCTCGAGGTAAACATTCAATTATAATCTGTTTTAACCATAAATGTAAAAAAATTCAACTTAAAATCTATTATGAGATTATATAACCATTTAAAGGGTGAAACAAAGCTTTTGAAGGCATAAGTAACTATAAAAGAAGATTTCTTCTCAATGAATGATTTTTGCATCACGTTTCTCGAGGTAAACATTCAATTATAATCTGTTTTAACCAAAAATGTAAAAAAATTCAACTTAAAATCAATTATGAGATTATATAAGCATTTAAAGGGAGAAACAAAGCTTTTGAAGGCATAAGTGACTATAAAAGAAGTTTTCTTCTCAATGAATGGTTTTTGCATCACGTTTCTCGAGGTAAACATTCAATTATAATCTGTTTTAACCAAAAATGTAAAAAAAACGCAACTTAAATTCGATTATGAGATTATATAACCATTTAAAGGGAGAAACAAATCTTTTGAAGGCATAAGTGACTATAAAAGAAGGTTTCTTCTCAATGAATGGTTTTTGCATCACGTTTCTCGAGGTAAACATTCAATTATAATCTGTTTTAACCATAAATGTAAAAAAATTCAACTTAAAATCTATTATGAGATTATATAACCATTTAAAGGGTGAAACAAAGCTTTTGAAGGCATAAGTGACTATAAAAGAAGATTTCTTCTCAATGAATGATTTTTGCATCACGTTTCTCGAGGTAAACATTCAATTATAATCTGTTTTAACCAAAAATGTAAAAAAATTCAACTTAAAATCAATTATGAGATTATATAAGCATTTAAAGGGAGAAACAAAGCTTTTGAAGGCATAAGTGACTATAAAAGAAGTTTTCTTCTCAATGAATGGTTTTTGCATCACGTTTCTCGAGGTAAACATTCAATTATAATCTGTTTTAACCAAAAATGTAAAAAAACCGCAACTTAAAATCAATTATGAGATTATATAACTATTTAAAGGGAGAAACAAGGCTTTTGAAGGCATAAGTGACTATAAAAGAAGTTTTCTTCTCAATGAATGGTTTTTGCATCACGTTTCTCGAGGTAAACATTCAATTATAATCTGTTTTAACCAAAAATGTAAAAAAAATGCAACTTAAAATCAATTATGAGATTATATAACCATTTAAAGGGAGAAACAAAGCTTTTGAAGGCATAAGTGACTATAAAAGAAGTTTTCTTCTCGATGAATGGTTTTTACATCACGTTTCTCGAGGTAAACATTCAATTATAATCTGTTTTAACCAAAAATGTAAAAAAAACGCAACTTAAATTCGATTATGAGATTATATAACCATTTAAAGGGAGAAACAAATCTTTTGAAGGCATAAGTGACTATAAAAGAAGGTTTCTTCTCAATGAATGGTTTTTGCATCACGTTTCTCGAGGTAAACATTCAATTATAATCTGTTTTAACCAAAAATGTAAAAAAATTCAACTTAAAATCAATTATGAGATTATATAACCATTTAAAGGGAGAAACAAAGCTTTTGAAGGCATAAGTGACTATAAAAGAAGTTTTCTTCTCAATGAATGGCTTTCGCTTCAAGATTCTCAAGGTAAACATTCAATTATAATCTGTTTTAACCAAAAATGTAAAAAAATTCAACTTAAAATCAATTATGAGATTATATAACCATTTAAAGGGAGAAACAAAGCTTTTGAAGGCATAAGTGACTATAAAGAAGTTTTCTTCTCAATGAATGGTTTTTGCATCACGTTTCTCGAGGTAAACATTCAATTCTAATCTGTTTTAACCAAAAATGTACAAAAAACTAAACTTAAAATCAATTATGAGGTTATATAACCATTTAAAGGGAGAAACAAAGCTTTTGAAGGCATAAGTGACTATAAAAGAAGTTTTCTTCTCAATGAATGGTTTTTGCATCACGTTTCTCAAGGTAAACATTCAATTATAATCTGTTTTAACCAAAAATGTAAAAAAATTCAACTTAAAATCAATTATGAGATTATATAACCATTTAAAGGGAGAAACAAAGCTTTTGGAGGCATAAATGACTATAAAAGAAGTTTTCTTCTCAATGAATGGTTTTTGTATCACGTTTCTTGAGGTAAACATTCAATTATAATCTGTTTTAACCAAAAATGTAAAAAAATTCAACTTAAAATCAATTATGAGATTATATAACCATTTAAAGGGAGAAACAAAGCTTTTGAAGGCATAAGTGACTATAAAAGAAGTTTTCTTCTCAATGAATGGCTTTCGCTTCAAGATTCTCAAGGTAAACATTCAATTATAATATGTTTTAACCAAAAATGTAAAAAAATTCAACTTAAAATCAATTATGAGATTATATAACCATTTAAAGGGAGAAACAAAGCTTTTGAAGGCATAAGTGACTATAAAAGAAGTTTTCTTCTCAATGAATGGTTTTTGTATCACATTTCTCGAGGTAAACATTCAATTATAATCTGTTTTAACCAAAAATGTAAAAAAATTCAACTTAAAATCTATTATGAGATTATATAACCATTTAAAGGGTGAAACAAAGCTTTTGAAGGCATAAGTGACTATAAAAGAAGTTTTCTTCTCAATGAATGGTTTTTGCATCACGTTTCTCGAGGTAAACATTCAATTATAATCTGTTTTAACCATAAATGTAAAAAAATTCAACTTAAAATCTATTATGAGATTATATAACCATTTAAAGGGTGAAACAAAGCTTTTGAAGGCATAAGTGACTATAAAAGAAGATTTCTTCTCAATGAATGATTTTTGCATCACGTTTCTCGAGGTAAACATTCAATTATAATCTGTTTTAACCAAAAATGTAAAAAAATTCAACTTAAAATCAATTATGAGATTATATAAGCATTTAAAGGGAGAAACAAAGCTTTTGAAGGCATAAGTGACTATAAAAGAAGTTTTCTTCTCAATGAATAGTTTTTGCCTCACGTTTCTCGAGGTAAACATTCAATTACAATCTGTTTTAACCAAAAATGTAAAAAAAACGCAACTTAAAATCAATTATGAAATTATATAACTATTTAAAGGGAGAAACAAAGCTTTTGAAGGCATAAGTGACTATAAAAGAAGTTTTCTTCTCAATGAATGGTTTTTGCATCACGTTTCTCGAGGTAAACATTCAATTATAATCTGTTTTAACCAAAAATGTAAAAAAATTCAACTTAAAATCAATTATGAGATTATATAACCATTTAAAGGGAGAAACAAAGCTTTTGAAGGCATAAGTGACTATAAAAGAAGTTTTCTTCTCAATGAATGGTTTTTGCATCACGTTTCTCGAGGTAAACATTCAATTATAATCTGTTTTAACCAAAAATGTAAAAAAATTCAACTTAAAATCAATTATGAGATTATATAACCATTTAAAGGGAGAAACAAAGCTTTTGAAGGCATAAGTGACTATAAAAGAAGTTTTCTTCTCAATGAATGGTTTTTGTATCACGTTTCTCAAGGTAAACATTCAATTATAATCTGTTTTAACCAAAAATGTAAAAAAATTCAACTTAAAATCAATTATGAAATTATATAACCATTTAAAGGGAGAAACAAAGCTTTTGAAGGCATAAGTGACTATAAAGAAGTTTTCTTCTCAATGAATGGTTTTTGTATCACGTTTCTCGAGGTAAACATTCAATTCTAATCTGTTTTAACCAAAAATGTACAAAAAACTAAACTTAAAATTAATTATGAGGTTATATAACCATTTAAAGGGAGAAACAAAGCTTTTGAAGGCATAAGTGACTATAAAAGAAGTTTTCTTCTCAATGAATGGTTTTTGCATCACGTTTCTCAAGGTAAACATTCAATTATAATCGGTTTTAACCAAAAATGTAAAAAAATTCAACTTAAAATCAATTATGAGATTATATAACCATTTAAAGGGAGAAACAAAGCTTTTGAAGGCATAAATGACTATAAAAGAAGTTTTCTTCTCAATGAATGGTTTTTGTATCACGTTTCTCGAGGTAAACATTCAATTATAATCTGTTTTAACCAAAAATGTAAAAAAATTCAACTTAAAATCAATTATGAGATTATATAACCATTTAAAGGGAGAAACAAAGCTTTTGAAGGCATAAGTGACTATAAAAGAAGTTTTCTTCTCAATGAATGGTTTTTGTATCACGTTTCTCGAGGTAAACATTCAATTATAATCTGTTTTAACCAAAAATGTAAAAAAATTAAACTTAAAATCTATTATGAGATTATATAACCATTTAAAGGGTGAAACAAAGCTTTTGAAGGCATAAGTGACTATAAAAGAAGTTTTCTTCTCAATGAATGGTTTTTGTATCACGTTTCTCGAGGTAAACATTCAATTATAATCTGTTTTAACCAAAAATGTAAAAAAATTAAACTTAAAATCTATTATGAGATTATATAACCATTTAAAGGGTGAAACAAAGCTTTTGAAGGCATAAGTGACTATAAAAGAAGGTTTCTTCTCAATGAATGGTTTTTGTATCACGTTTCTCGAGGTAAACATTCAATTATAATCTGTTTTAACCAAAAATGTAAAAAAATTAAACTTAAAATCTATTATGAGATTATATAACCATTTAAAGGGTGAAACAAAGCTTTTGAACGCATAAGTGAGTATAAAAGAAGTTTTCTTCTCAATGAATGGTTTTTCCATCACGTTTCTCGAGGTAAACATTCAATTATAATCTGTTTTAACCATAAATGTAAAAAAATTCAACTTAAAATCTATTATGAGATTATATAACCATTTAAAGGGTGAAACAAAGCTTTTGAAGGCATAAGTGACTATAAAAGAAGTTTTCTTCTCAATGAATGGTTTTTGCATCACGTTTCTCGAGGTAAACATTCAATTATAATTTGTTTTAACCATAAATGTAAAAAAATTCAACTTAAAATCTATTATGAGATTATATAACCATTTAAAGGGTGAAACAAAGCTTTTGAAGGCATAAGTGACTATAAAAGAAGATTTCTTCTCAATGAATGATTTTTGCATCACGTTTCTCGAGGTAAACATTCAATTATAATCTGTTTTAACCAAAAATGTAAAAAAATTCAACTTAAAATCAATTATGAGATTATATAAGCATTTAAAGGGAGAAACAAAGCTTTTGAAGGCATAAGTGACTATAAAAGAAGTTTTCTTCTCAATGAATGGTTTTTGCATCACGTTTCTCGAGGTAAACATTCAATTATAATCTGTTTTAACCAAAAATGTAAAAAAAACGCAACTTAAAGTCAATTATGAGATTATATAACCATTTAAAGGGAGAAACAAAGCTTTTGAAGGCATAAGTGACTATAAAAGAAGTTTTCTTCTCAATGAATGGTTTTTGCATCACGTTTCTCGAGGTAAACATTCAATTATAATCTGTTTTAACCATAAATGTAAAAAAATTCAACTTAAAATCTATTATGAGATTATATAACCATTTAAAGGGTGAAACAAAGCTTTTGAAGGCATAAGTGACTATAAAAGAAGATTTCTTCTCAATGAATGATTTTTGCATCACGTTTCTCGAGGTAAACATTCAATTATAATCTGTTTTAACCAAAAATGTAAAAAAATTCAACTTAAAATCAATTATGAGATTATATAAGCATTTAAAGGGAGAAACAAAGCTTTTGAAGGCATAAGTGACTATAAAAGAAGTTTTCTTCTCAATGAATAGTTTTTGCCTCACGTTTCTCGAGGTAAACATTCAATTACAATCTGTTTTAACCAAAAATGTAAAAAAAACGCAACTTAAAATCAATTATGAAATTATATAACTATTTAAAGGGAGAAACAAAGCTTTTGAAGGCATAAGTGACTATAAAAGAAGTTTTCTTCTCAATGAATGGTTTTTGCATCACGTTTCTCGAGGTAAACATTCAATTATAATCTGTTTTAACCAAAAATGTAAAAAAATTCAACTTAAAATCAATTATGAGATTATATAACCATTTAAAGGGAGAAACAAAGCTTTTGAAGGCATAAGTGACTATAAAAGAAGTTTTCTTCTCAATGAATGGTTTTTGCATCACGTTTCTCGAGGTAAACATTCAATTATAATCTGTTTTAACCAAAAATGTAAAAAAATTCAACTTAAAATCAATTATGAGATTATATAACCATTTAAAGGGAGAAACAAAGCTTTTGAAGGCATAAGTGACTATAAAAGAAGTTTTCTTCTCAATGAATGGTTTTTGTATCACGTTTCTCAAGGTAAACATTCAATTATAATCTGTTTTAACCAAAAATGTAAAAAAATTCAACTTAAAATCAATTATGAAATTATATAACCATTTAAAGGGAGAAACAAAGCTTTTGAAGGCATAAGTGACTATAAAGAAGTTTTCTTCTCAATGAATGGTTTTTGTATCACGTTTCTCGAGGTAAACATTCAATTCTAATCTGTTTTAACCAAAAATGTACAAAAAACTAAACTTAAAATTAATTATGAGGTTATATAACCATTTAAAGGGAGAAACAAAGCTTTTGAAGGCATAAGTGACTATAAAAGAAGTTTTCTTCTCAATGAATGGTTTTTGCATCACGTTTCTCAAGGTAAACATTCAATTATAATCGGTTTTAACCAAAAATGTAAAAAAATTCAACTTAAAATCAATTATGAGATTATATAACCATTTAAAGGGAGAAACAAAGCTTTTGAAGGCATAAATGACTATAAAAGAAGTTTTCTTCTCAATGAATGGTTTTTGTATCACGTTTCTCGAGGTAAACATTCAATTATAATCTGTTTTAACCAAAAATGTAAAAAAATTCAACTTAAAATCAATTATGAGATTATATAACCATTTAAAGGGAGAAACAAAGCTTTTGAAGGCATAAGTGACTATAAAAGAAGTTTTCTTCTCAATGAATGGTTTTTGTATCACGTTTCTCGAGGTAAACATTCAATTATAATCTGTTTTAACCAAAAATGTAAAAAAATTAAACTTAAAATCTATTATGAGATTATATAACCATTTAAAGGGTGAAACAAAGCTTTTGAAGGCATAAGTGACTATAAAAGAAGTTTTCTTCTCAATGAATGGTTTTTGTATCACGTTTCTCGAGGTAAACATTCAATTATAATCTGTTTTAACCAAAAATGTAAAAAAATTAAACTTAAAATCTATTATGAGATTATATAACCATTTAAAGGGTGAAACAAAGCTTTTGAAGGCATAAGTGACTATAAAAGAAGGTTTCTTCTCAATGAATGGTTTTTGTATCACGTTTCTCGAGGTAAACATTCAATTATAATCTGTTTTAACCAAAAATGTAAAAAAATTAAACTTAAAATCTATTATGAGATTATATAACCATTTAAAGGGTGAAACAAAGCTTTTGAACGCATAAGTGAGTATAAAAGAAGTTTTCTTCTCAATGAATGGTTTTTCCATCACGTTTCTCGAGGTAAACATTCAATTATAATCTGTTTTAACCATAAATGTAAAAAAATTCAACTTAAAATCTATTATGAGATTATATAACCATTTAAAGGGTGAAACAAAGCTTTTGAAGGCATAAGTGACTATAAAAGAAGTTTTCTTCTCAATGAATGGTTTTTGCATCACGTTTCTCGAGGTAAACATTCAATTATAATTTGTTTTAACCATAAATGTAAAAAAATTCAACTTAAAATCTATTATGAGATTATATAACCATTTAAAGGGTGAAACAAAGCTTTTGAAGGCATAAGTGACTATAAAAGAAGATTTCTTCTCAATGAATGATTTTTGCATCACGTTTCTCGAGGTAAACATTCAATTATAATCTGTTTTAACCAAAAATGTAAAAAAATTCAACTTAAAATCAATTATGAGATTATATAAGCATTTAAAGGGAGAAACAAAGCTTTTGAAGGCATAAGTGACTATAAAAGAAGTTTTCTTCTCAATGAATGGTTTTTGCATCACGTTTCTCGAGGTAAACATTCAATTATAATCTGTTTTAACCAAAAATGTAAAAAAAACGCAACTTAAAGTCAATTATGAGATTATATAACCATTTAAAGGGAGAAACAAAGCTTTTGAAGGCATAAGTGACTATAAAAGAAGTTTTCTTCTCAATGAATGGCTTTCGCTTCAAGATTGTCAAGGTAAACATTCAATTATAATCTGTTTTAACCAAAAATGTAAAAAAATTCAACTTAAAATCAATTATGAGATTATATAACCCTTTAAAGGGAGAAACAAAGCTTTTGAAGGCATAAGTGACTATAAAAGAAGTTTTCTTCTCAATGAATGGTTTTTGCATCACGTTTCTCGAGGTAAACATTCAATTATAATATGTTTTAACCAAAAATGTAAAAAAAACTAAACTTAAAATCAATTATGAGGTTATATAACCATTTAAAGGGAGAAACAAAGCTTTTGAAGGCATTAGTGATTATAAAAGAAGTTTTCTTCTCAATGAATGGTTTTTGCATCACGTTTCTCGAGGTAAACATTCAATTATAATATGTTTTAACGAAAAATATAAAAAAACACAACTTAAAATCAATTATGGGATTATATAACCATTTAAAGGGAGAAACAAAGCTTTTGAAGGTATAAGTGACTATAAAAGAAGTTTTCTTCTCAATGAATGGCTTTCGCTTCAAGATTCTCGAGGTAAACATTAAATTATAATCTGTTTTAACCAAAAATGTAAAAAAATTCAACTTAAAATCAATTATGAGATTATATAACCATTTAAAGGGAGAAACAAAGCTTTTGAAGGCATAAGTGACTATAAAAGAAGTTTTCTTCTCAATGAATGGCTTTCGCTTCAAGATTCTCAAGGTAAACATTCAATTATAATCTGTTTTAACCAAAAATGTAAAAAAATTCAACTTAAAATCAATTATGAGATTATATAACCCTTTAAAGGGAGAAACAAAGCTTTTGAAGGCATAAGTGACTATAAAAGAAGTTTTCTTCTCAATGAATGGTTTTTGCATCACGTTTCTCGAGGTAAACATTCAATTATAATATGTTTTAACCAAAAATGTAAAAAAAACTAAACTTAAAATCAATTATGAGGTTATATAACCATTTAAAGGGAGAAACAAAGCTTTTGAAGGCATTAGTGATTATAAAAGAAGTTTTCTTCTCAATGAATGATTTTTGCATCACGTTTCTCGAGGTAAACATTCAATTATAATATGTTTTAACGAAAAATATAAAAAAACACAACTTAAAATCAATTATGGGATTATATAACCATTTAAAGGGAGAAACAAAGCTTTTGAAGGTATAAGTGACTATAAAAGAAGTTTTCTTCTCAATGAATGGCTTTCGCTTCAAGATTCTCAAGGTAAACATTCAATTATAATATGTTTTAACCAAAAATGTAAAAAAATTCAACTTAAAATCAATTATGAGATTATATAACCATTTAAAGGGAGAAACAAAGCTTTTGAAGGCATAAGTGACTATAAAAGAAGTTTTCTTCTCAATGAATGGTTTTTGTATCACATTTCTCGAGGTAAACATTCAATTATAATCTGTTTTAACCAAAAATGTAAAAAAATTCAACTTAAAATCAATTATGAGATTATATAAGCATTTAAAGGGAGAAACAAAGCTTTTGAAGGCATAAGTGACTATAAAAGAAGTTTTCTTGTCAATGAATGGTTTTTGTATCACGTTTCTCGAGGTAAACATTCAATTATAATCTGTTTTAACCAAAAATGTAAAAAAAACTAAACTTAAAATCAATTATGAGATTATATAACCATTTAAAGGGAGAAACAAAGCTTTTGAAGGCATAAGTGACTATAAAAGAAGTTTTCTTCTCAATGAATGGCTTTCGCTTCAAGATTCTCAAGGTAAACATTCAATTATAATCTGTTTTAACCAAAAATGTAAAAAAATTCAACTTAAAATCAATTATGAGATTATATAACCATTTAAAGGGAGAAACAAAGCTTTTGAAGGCATAAGTGACTATAAAAGAAGTTTTCTTCTCAATGAATGGTTTTTGTATCACGTTTCTTGAGGTAAACATTCAATTATAATCTGTTTTAACCAAAAATGTAAAAAAATTCAACTTAAAATCAATTATGAGATTATATAACCATTTAAAGGGAGAAACAAAGCTTTTGAAGGCATAAGTGACTATAAAAGAAGTTTTCTTCTCAATGAATGGTTTTTGCATCACGTTTCTCGAGGTAAACATTCAATTATAATCTGTTTTAACCAAAAATGTAAAAAAATTCAACTTAAAATCAATTATGAGATTATATAACCATTTAAAGGGAGAAACAAAGCTTTTGGAGGCATAAATGACTATAAAAGAAGTTTTCTTCTCAATGAATGGCTTTCGCTTCAAGATTCTCAAGGTAAACATTCAATTATAATATGTTTTAACCAAAAATGTAAAAAAATTCAACTTAAAATCAATTATGAGATTATATAACCATTTAAAGGGAGAAACAAAGCTTTTGAAGGCATAAGTGACTATAAAAGAAGTTTTCTTCTCAATGAATGGTTTTTGTATCACATTTCTCGAGGTAAACATTCAATTATAATCTGTTTTAACCAAAAATGTAAAAAAATTCAACTTAAAATCTATTATGAGATTATATAACCATTTAAAGGGTGAAACAAAGCTTTTGAAGGCATAAGTGACTATAAAAGAAGTTTTCTTCTCAATGAATGGTTTTTGCATCACGTTTCTCGAGGTAAACATTCAATTATAATCTGTTTTAACCATAAATGTAAAAAAATTCAACTTAAAATCTATTATGAGATTATATAACCATTTAAAGGGTGAAACAAAGCTTTTGAAGGCATAAGTGACTATAAAAGAAGTTTTCTTCTCAATGAATGGTTTTTGCATCACGTTTCTCGAGGTAAACATTCAATTATAATCTGTTTTAACCATAAATGTAAAAAAATTCAACTTAAAATCTATTATGAGATTATATAACCATTTAAAGGGTGAAACAAAGCTTTTGAAGGCATAAGTGACTATAAAAGAAGATTTCTTCTCAATGAATGATTTTTGCATCACGTTTCTCGAGGTAAACATTCAATTATAATCTGTTTTAACCAAAAATGTAAAAAAATTCAACTTAAAATCAATTATGAGATTATATAAGCATTTAAAGGGAGAAACAAAGCTTTTGAAGGCATAAGTGACTATAAAAGAAGTTTTCTTCTCAATGAATGGTTTTTGCATCACGTTTCTCGAGGTAAACATTCAATTATAATCTGTTTTAACCAAAAATGTAAAAAAATTCAACTTAAAATCAATTATGAGATTATATAACCATTTAAAGGGAGAAACAAAGCTTTTGGAGGCATAAATGACTATAAAAGAAGTTTTCTTCTCAATGAATGGCTTTCGCTTCAAGATTCTCAAGGTAAACATTCAATTATAATATGTTTTAACCAAAAATGTAAAAAAATTCAACTTAAAATCAATTATGAGATTATATAACCATTTAAAGGGAGAAACAAAGCTTTTGAAGGCATAAGTGACTATAAAAGAAGTTTTCTTCTCAATGAATGGTTTTTGTATCACATTTCTCGAGGTAAACATTCAATTATAATCTGTTTTAACCAAAAATGTAAAAAAATTCAACTTAAAATCTATTATGAGATTATATAACCATTTAAAGGGTGAAACAAAGCTTTTGAAGGCATAAGTGACTATAAAAGAAGTTTTCTTCTCAATGAATGGTTTTTGCATCACGTTTCTCGAGGTAAACATTCAATTATAATCTGTTTTAACCATAAATGTAAAAAAATTCAACTTAAAATCTATTATGAGATTATATAACCATTTAAAGGGTGAAACAAAGCTTTTGAAGGCATAAGTGACTATAAAAGAAGTTTTCTTCTCAATGAATGGTTTTTGCATCACGTTTCTCGAGGTAAACATTCAATTATAATCTGTTTTAACCATAAATGTAAAAAAATTCAACTTAAAATCTATTATGAGATTATATAACCATTTAAAGGGTGAAACAAAGCTTTTGAAGGCATAAGTGACTATAAAAGAAGATTTCTTCTCAATGAATGATTTTTGCATCACGTTTCTCGAGGTAAACATTCAATTATAATCTGTTTTAACCAAAAATGTAAAAAAATTCAACTTAAAATCAATTATGAGATTATATAAGCATTTAAAGGGAGAAACAAAGCTTTTGAAGGCATAAGTGACTATAAAAGAAGTTTTCTTCTCAATGAATGGTTTTTGCATCACGTTTCTCGAGGTAAACATTCAATTATAATCTGTTTTAACCAAAAATGTAAAAAAAACGCAACTTAAAGTCAATTATGAGATTATATAACCATTTAAAGGGAGAAACAAAGCTTTTGAAGGCATAAGTGACTATAAAAGAAGTTTTCTTCTCAATGAATGGCTTTCGCTTCAAGATTCTCAAGGTAAACATTCAATTATAGTCTGTTTTAACCAAAAATGTAAAAAAATTCAACTTAAAATCAATTATGAGATTATATAACCCTTTAAAGGGAGAAACAAAGCTTTTGAAGGCATAAGTGACTATAAAAGAAGTTTTCTTCTCAATGAATGGTTTTTGCATCACGTTTCTCGAGGTAAACATTCAATTATAATATGTTTTAACCAAAAATGTAAAAAAAACTAAACTTAAAATCAATTATGAGGTTATATAACCATTTAAAGGGTGAAACAAAGCTTTTGAAGGCATAAGTGATTATAAAAGAAGTTTTCTTCTCAATGAATGGTTTTTGCATCACGTTTCTCGAGGTAAACATTCAATTATAATCTGTTTTAACGAAAAATATAAAAAAACACAACTTAAAATCAATTATGGGATTATATAACCATTTAAAGGGAGAAACAAAGCTTTTGAAGGTATAAGTGACTATAAAAGAAGTTTTCTTCTCAATGAATGGCTTTCGCTTCAAGATTCTCGAGGTAAACATTAAATTATAATCTGTTTTAACCAAAAATATGAAAAAATTCAACTTAAAATCAATTATGAGATTATATAACCATTTAAAGAAAGAAACAAAGCTTTTGAAGGCATAAGTGACTATAAAAGAAGTTTTCTTCTCAATGAATGGTTTTTGCATCACGTTTCTCGAGGTAAACATTCAATTATAATCTGTTTTAACCAAAAATGTAAAAAAATTCAACTTAAAATCAATTATGAGATTATATAACCATTTAAAGGGAGAAACAAAGCTTTTGAAGGCATAAATGACTATAAAAGAAGTTTTCTTCTCAATGAATGGTTTTTGTATCACGTTTCTTGAGGTAAACATTCAATTATAATCTGTTTTAACCAAAAATGTAAAAAAATTCAACTTAAAATCAATTATGAGATTATATAACCATTTAAAGGGAGAAACAAAGCTTTTGAAGGCATAAGTGACTATAAAAGAAGTTTTCTTCTCAATGAATGGTTTTTGTATCACGTTTCTTGAGGTAAACATTCAATTATAATCTGTTTTAACCAAAAATGTAAAAAAATTCAACTTAAAATCAATTATGAGATTATATAACCATTTAAAGGGAGAAACAAAGCTTTTGAAGGCATAAGTGACTATAAAAGAAGTTTTCTTCTCAATGAATGGCTGTCGCTTCAAGATTCTCAAGGTAAACATTCAATTATAATATGTTTTAACCAAAAATGTAAAAAAATTCAACTTAAAATCAATTATGAGATTATATAACCATTTAAAGGGAGAAACAAAGCTTTTGAAGGCATAAGTGACTATAAAAGAAGTTTTCTTCTCAATGAATGGTTTTTGTATCACATTTCTCGAGGTAAACATTCAATTATAATCTGTTTTAACCAAAAATGTAAAAAAATTCAACTTAAAATCTATTATGAGATTATATAACCATTTAAAGGGTGAAACAAAGCTTTTGAAGGCATAAGTGACTATAAAAGAAGTTTTCTTCTCAATGAATGGTTTTTGCATCACGTTTCTCGAGGTAAACATTCAATTATAATCTGTTTTAACCATAAATGTAAAAAAATTCAACTTAAAATCTATTATGAGATTATATAACCATTTAAAGGGTGAAACAAAGCTTTTGAAGGCATAAGTGACTATAAAAGAAGATTTCTTCTCAATGAATGATTTTTGCATCACGTTTCTCGAGGTAAACATTCAATTATAATCTGTTTTAACCAAAAATGTAAAAAAATTCAACTTAAAATCAATTATGAGATTATATAAGCATTTAAAGGGAGAAACAAAGCTTTTGAAGGCATAAGTGACTATAAAAGAAGTTTTCTTCTCAATGAATAGTTTTTGCCTCACGTTTCTCGAGGTAAACATTCAATTACAATCTGTTTTAACCAAAAATGTAAAAAAAACGCAACTTAAAATCAATTATGAAATTATATAACTATTTAGAGGGAGAAACAAAGCTTTTGAAGGCATAAGTGACTATAAAAGAAGTTTTCTTCTCAATGAATGGTTTTTCCATCACGTTTCTCGAGGTAAACATTCAATTATAATCTGTTTTAACCAAAAATGTAAAAAAATTCAACTTAAAATCAATTATGAGATTATATAACCATTTAAAGGGAGAAACAAAGCTTTTGAAGGCATAAGTGACTATAAAAGAAGTTTTCTTCTCAATGAATGGTTTTTGCATCACGTTTCTCGAGGTAAACATTCAATTATAATCTGTTTTAACCAAAAATGTAAAAAAATTCAACTTAAAATCAATTATGAGATTATATAACCATTTAAAGGGAGAAACAAAGCTTTTGAAGGCATAAGTGACTATAAAAGAAGTTTTCTTCTCAATGAATGGTTTTTGTATCACGTTTCTCAAGGTAAACATTCAATTATAATCTGTTTTAACCAAAAATGTAAAAAAATTCAACTTAAAATCAATTATGAAATTATATAACCATTTAAAGGGAGAAACAAAGCTTTTGAAGGCATAAGTGACTATAAAGAAGTTTTCTTCTCAATGAATGGTTTTTGTATCACGTTTCTCGAGGTAAACATTCAATTCTAATCTGTTTTAACCAAAAATGTACAAAAAACTAAACTTAAAATTAATTATGAGGTTATATAACCATTTAAAGGGAGAAACAAAGCTTTTGAAGGCATAAGTGACTATAAAAGAAGTTTTCTTCTCAATGAATGGTTTTTGCATCACGTTTCTCAAGGTAAACATTCAATTATAATCTGTTTTAACCAAAAATGTAAAAAAATTCAACTTAAAATCAATTATGAGATTATATAACCATTTAAAGGGAGAAACAAAGCTTTTGAAGGCATAAATGACTATAAAAGAAGTTTTCTTCTCAATGAATGGTTTTTGTATCACGTTTCTTGAGGTAAACATTCAATTATAATCTGTTTTAACCAAAAATGTAAAAAAATTCAACTTAAAATCAATTATGAGATTATATAACCATTTAAAGGGAGAAACAAAGCTTTTGAAGGCATAAGTGACTATAAAAGAAGTTTTCTTCTCAATGAATGGTTTTTGTATCACGTTTCTTGAGGTAAACATTCAATTATAATCTGTTTTAACCAAAAATGTAAAAAAATTCAACTTAAAATCAATTATGAGATTATATAACCATTTAAAGGGAGAAACAAAGCTTTTGAAGGCATAAGTGACTATAAAAGAAGTTTTCTTCTCAATGAATGGCTTTCGCTTCAAGATTCTCAAGGTAAACATTCAATTATAATATGTTTTAACCAAAAATGTAAAAAAATTCAACTTAAAATCAATTATGAGATTATATAACCATTTAAAGGGAGAAACAAAGCTTTTGAAGGCATAAGTGACTATAAAAGAAGTTTTCTTCTCAATGAATGGTTTTTGTATCACGTTTCTCGAGGTAAACATTCAATTATAATCTGTTTTAACCAAAAATGTAAAAAAATTAAACTTAAAATCTATTATGAGATTATATAACCATTTAAAGGGTGAAACAAAGCTTTTGAACGCATAAGTGAGTATAAAAGAAGTTTTCTTCTCAATGAATGGTTTTTCCATCACGTTTCTCGAGGTAAACATTCAATTATAATCTGTTTTAACCATAAATGTAAAAAAATTCAACTTAAAATCTATTATGAGATTATATAACCATTTAAAGGGTGAAACAAAGCTTTTGAAGGCATAAGTGACTATAAAAGAAGTTTTCTTCTCAATGAATGGTTTTTGCATCACGTTTCTCGAGGTAAACATTCAATTATAATCTGTTTTAACCATAAATGTAAAAAAATTCAACTTAAAATCTATTATGAGATTATATAACCATTTAAAGGGTGAAACAAAGCTTTTGAAGGCATAAGTGACTATAAAAGAAGATTTCTTCTCAATGAATGATTTTTGCATCACGTTTCTCGAGGTAAACATTCAATTATAATCTGTTTTAACCAAAAATGTAAAAAAATTCAACTTAAAATCAATTATGAGATTATATAAGCATTTAAAGGGAGAAACAAAGCTTTTGAAGGCATAAGTGACTATAAAAGAAGTTTTCTTCTCAATGAATAGTTTTTGCCTCACGTTTCTCGAGGTAAACATTCAATTACAATCTGTTTTAACCAAAAATGTAAAAAAAACGCAACTTAAAATCAATTATGAAATTATATAACTATTTAGAGGGAGAAACAAAGCTTTTGAAGGCATAAGTGACTATAAAAGAAGTTTTCTTCTCAATGAATGGTTTTTCCATCACGTTTCTCGAGGTAAACATTCAATTATAATCTGTTTTAACCAAAAATGTAAAAAAATTCAACTTAAAATCAATTATGAGATTATATAACCATTTAAAGGGAGAAACAAAGCTTTTGAAGGCATAAGTGACTATAAAAGAAGTTTTCTTCTCAATGAATGGTTTTTGCATCACGTTTCTCGAGGTAAACATTCAATTATAATCTGTTTTAACCAAAAATGTAAAAAAATTCAACTTAAAATCAATTATGAGATTATATAACCATTTAAAGGGAGAAACAAAGCTTTTGAAGGCATAAGTGACTATAAAAGAAGTTTTCTTCTCAATGAATGGTTTTTGTATCACGTTTCTCAAGGTAAACATTCAATTATAATCTGTTTTAACCAAAAATGTAAAAAAATTCAACTTAAAATCAATTATGAAATTATATAACCATTTAAAGGGAGAAACAAAGCTTTTGAAGGCATAAGTGACTATAAAGAAGTTTTCTTCTCAATGAATGGTTTTTGTATCACGTTTCTCGAGGTAAACATTCAATTCTAATCTGTTTTAACCAAAAATGTACAAAAAACTAAACTTAAAATTAATTATGAGGTTATATAACCATTTAAAGGGAGAAACAAAGCTTTTGAAGGCATAAGTGACTATAAAAGAAGTTTTCTTCTCAATGAATGGTTTTTGCATCACGTTTCTCAAGGTAAACATTCAATTATAATCTGTTTTAACCAAAAATGTAAAAAAATTCAACTTAAAATCAATTATGAGATTATATAACCATTTAAAGGGAGAAACAAAGCTTTTGAAGGCATAAATGACTATAAAAGAAGTTTTCTTCTCAATGAATGGTTTTTGTATCACGTTTCTTGAGGTAAACATTCAATTATAATCTGTTTTAACCAAAAATGTAAAAAAATTCAAGTTAAAATCAATTATGAGATTATATAACCATTTAAAGGGAGAAACAAAGCTTTTGAAGGCATAAGTGACTATAAAAGAAGTTTTCTTCTCAATGAATGGTTTTTGTATCACGTTTCTTGAGGTAAACATTCAATTATAATCTGTTTTAACCAAAAATGTAAAAAAATTCAACTTAAAATCAATTATGAGATTATATAACCATTTAAAGGGAGAAACAAAGCTTTTGAAGGCATAAGTGACTATAAAAGAAGTTTTCTTCTCAATGAATGGCTTTCGCTTCAAGATTCTCAAGGTAAACATTCAATTATAATATGTTTTAACCAAAAATGTAAAAAAATTCAACTTAAAATCAATTATGAGATTATATAACCATTTAAAGGGAGAAACAAAGCTTTTGAAGGCATAAGTGACTATAAAAGAAGTTTTCTTCTCAATGAATGGTTTTTGTATCACGTTTCTCGAGGTAAACATTCAATTATAATCTGTTTTAACCAAAAATGTAAAAAAATTAAACTTAAAATCTATTATGAGATTATATAACCATTTAAAGGGTGAAACAAAGCTTTTGAACGCATAAGTGAGTATAAAAGAAGTTTTCTTCTCAATGAATGGTTTTTCCATCACGTTTCTCGAGGTAAACATTCAATTATAATCTGTTTTAACCATAAATGTAAAAAAATTCAACTTAAAATCTATTATGAGATTATATAACCATTTAAAGGGTGAAACAAAGCTTTTGAAGGCATAAGTGACTATAAAAGAAGTTTTCTTCTCAATGAATGGTTTTTGCATCACGTTTCTCGAGGTAAACATTCAATTATAATCTGTTTTAACCATAAATGTAAAAAAATTCAACTTAAAATCTATTATGAGATTATATAACCATTTAAAGGGTGAAACAAAGCTTTTGAAGGCATAAGTGACTATAAAAGAAGATTTCTTCTCAATGAATGATTTTTGCATCACGTTTCTCGAGGTAAACATTCAATTATAATCTGTTTTAACCAAAAATGTAAAAAAATTCAACTTAAAATCAATTATGAGATTATATAAGCATTTAAAGGGAGAAACAAAGCTTTTGAAGGCATAAGTGACTATAAAAGAAGTTTTCTTCTCAATGAATGGTTTTTGCATCACGTTTCTCGAGGTAAACATTCAATTATAATCTGTTTTAACCAAAAATGTAAAAAAAACGCAACTTAAAGTCAATTATGAGATTATATAACCATTTAAAGGGAGAAACAAAGCTTTTGAAGGCATAAGTGACTATAAAAGAAGTTTTCTTCTCAATGAATGGCTTTCGCTTCAAGATTCTCAAGGTAAACATTCAATTATAATCTGTTTTAACCAAAAATGTAAAAAAATTCAACTTAAAATCAATTATGAGATTATATAACCCTTTAAAGGGAGAAACAAAGCTTTTGAAGGCATAAGTGACTATAAAAGAAGTTTTCTTCTCAATGAATGGTTTTTGCATCACGTTTCTCGAGGTAAACATTCAATTATAATATGTTTTAACCAAAAATGTAAAAAAAACTAAACTTAAAATCAATTATGAGGTTATATAACCATTTAAAGGGAGAAACAAAGCTTTTGAAGGCATTAGTGATTATAAAAGAAGTTTTCTTCTCAATGAATGGTTTTTGCATCACGTTTCTCGAGGTAAACATTCAATTATAATATGTTTTAACGAAAAATATAAAAAAACACAACTTAAAATCAATTATGGGATTATATAACCAGTTAAAGGGAGAAACAAAGCTTTTGAAGGTATAAGTGACTATAAAAGAAGTTTTCTTCTCAATGAATGGCTTTCGCTTCAAGATTCTCGAGGTAAACATTAAATTATAATCTGTTTTAACCAAAAATGTGAAAAAATTCAACTTAAAATCAATTATGAGATTATATAACCATTTAAAGAAAGAAACAAAGCTTTTGAAGGCATAAGTGACTATAAAAGAAGTTTTCTTCTCAATGAATGGTTTTTGCATCACGTTTCTCGAGGTCAACATTTAATTATAATCTGTTTTAACCAAAAATATAAAAAAAAACGCAACTTAAAATCAATTATCATATTATATAACCATTTAAAGGGAAAAACAAAGCTTTTGAAGGCATAAGTGACTATAAAAGAAGTTTTCTTCTCAATGAATGGCTTTCGCTTCAAGATTCTTGAGGTAAACATTCAATTATAATCTGTTTTAACCAAAAATGTAAAAAAATTCAACTTAAAATCAATTATGAGATAATATAAGCATTTAAAGGGAGAAACAAAGCTTTTGAAGGCATAAGTGACTATAAAAGAAGTTTTCTTCTCAATGAATGGTTTTTGCATCACGTTTCTCGAGGTAAACATTCAATTATAATCTGTTTTAACCAAAAATGTAAAAAAATTCAACTTAAAATCAATTATGAGATTATATAACCATTTAAAGGGAGAAACAAAGCTTTTGAAGGCATAAGTGACTATAAAAGAAGTTTTCTTGTCAATGAATGGTTTTTGTATCACGTTTCTCGAGGTAAACATTCAATTATAATCTGTTTTAACCAAAAATGTAAAAAAAACTAAACTTAAAATCAATTATGAGATTATATAACCATTTAAAGGGAGAAACAAAGCTTTTGAAGGCATAAGTGACTATAAAAGAAGTTTTCTTCTCAATGAATGGCTTTCGCTTCAAGATTCTCAAGGTAAACATTCAATTATAATCTGTTTTAACCAAAAATGTAAAAAAATTCAACTTAAAATCAATTATGAGATTATATAACCATTTAAAGGGAGAAACAAAGCTTTTGAAGGCATAAGTGACTATAAAGAAGTTTTCTTCTCAATGAATGGTTTTTGCATCACGTTTCTCGAGGTAAACATTCAATTATAATCTGTTTTAACCAAAAATGTAAAAAAATTCAACTTAAAATCAATTATGAGATTATATAACCATTTAAAGGGAGAAACAAAGCTTTTGAAGGCATAAGTGACTATAAAAGAAGTTTTCTTGTCAATGAATGGTTTTTGTATCACGTTTCTCAAGGTAAACATTCAATTATAATCTGTTTTAACCAAAAATGTAAAAAAATTCAACTTAAAATCAATTATGAGATTATATAACCATTTAAAGGGAGAAACAAAGCTTTTGAAGGCATAAGTGACTATAAAAGAAGTTTTCTTCTCAATGAATGGTTTTTGCATCACGTTTCTCGAGGTAAACATTCAATTATAATCTGTTTTAACCAAAAATGTAAAAAAATTCAACTTAAAATCAATTATGAGATTATATAACCATTTAAAGGGAGAAACAAAGCTTTTGGAGGCATAAATGACTATAAAAGAAGTTTTCTTCTCAATGAATGGCTTTCGCTTCAAGATTCTCAAGGTAAACATTCAATTATAATATGTTTTAACCAAAAATGTAAAAAAATTCAACTTAAAATCTATTATGAGATTATATAACCATTTAAAGGGAGAAACAAAGTTTTTGAAGGCATAAGTGACTATAAAAGAAGTTTTCTTCTCAATGAATGGTTTTTGTATCACATTTCTCGAGGTAAACATTCAATTATAATCTGTTTTAACCAAAAATGTAAAAAAATTCAACTTAAAATCTATTATGAGATTATATAACCATTTAAAGGGTGAAACAAAGCTTTTGAAGGCATAAGTGACTATAAAAGAAGTTTTCTTCTCAATGAATGGTTTTTGCATCACGTTTCTCGAGGTAAACATTCAATTATAATCTGTTTTAACCATAAATGTAAAAAAATTCAACTTAAAATCTATTATGAGATTATATAACCATTTAAAGGGTGAAACAAAGCTTTTGAAGGCATAAGTGACTATAAAAGAAGTTTTCTTCTCAATGAATGGTTTTTGCATCACGTTTCTCGAGGTAAACATTCAATTATAATCTGTTTTAACCATAAATGTAAAAAAATTCAACTTAAAATCTATTATGAGATTATATAACCATTTAAAGGGTGAAACAAAGCTTTTGAAGGCATAAGTGACTATAAAAGAAGATTTCTTCTCAATGAATGATTTTTGCATCACGTTTCTCGAGGTAAACATTCAATTATAATCTGTTTTAACCAAAAATGTAAAAAAATTCAACTTAAAATCAATTATGAGATTATATAAGCATTTAAAGGGAGAAACAAAGCTTTTGAAGGCATAAGTGACTATAAAAGAAGTTTTCTTCTCAATGAATGGTTTTTGCATCACGTTTCTCGAGGTAAACATTCAATTATAATCTGTTTTAACCAAAAATGTAAAAAAAACGCAACTTAAAGTCAATTATGAGATTATATAACCATTTAAAGGGAGAAACAAAGCTTTTGAAGGCATAAGTGACTATAAAAGAAGTTTTCTTCTCAATGAATGGTTTTTGTATCACGTTTCTCGAGGTAAACATTCAATTATAATCTGTTTTAACCAAAAATGTAAAAAAAACTAAACTTAAAATCAATTATAAGATTATATAACCATTTAAAGGGAGAAACAAAGCTTTTGAAGGCATAAGTGACTATAAAAGAAGTTTTCTTCTCAATGAATGGCTTTCGCTTCAAGATTCTCAAGGTAAACATTCAATTATAATCTGTTTTAACCAAAAATGTAAAAAAATTCAACTTAAAATCAATTATGAAATTATATAACCATTTAACGGGAGAAACAAAGCTTTTGAAGGCATAAGTGACTATAAAGAAGTTTTCTTCTCAATGAATGGTTTTTGTATCACGTTTCTCGAGGTAAACATTCAATTCTAATCTGTTTTAACCAAAAATGTACAAAAAACTAAACTTAAAATTAATTATGAGGTTATATAACCATTTAAAGGGAGAAACAAAGCTTTTGAAGGCATAAGTGACTATAAAAGAAGTTTTCTTCTCAATGAATGGTTTTTGCATCACGTTTCTCAAGGTAAACATTCAATTATAATCTGTTTTAACCAAAATTGTAAAAAAATTCAACTTAAAATCAATTATGAGATTATATAACCATTTAAAGGGAGAAACAAAGCTTTTGAAGGCATAAATGACTATAAAAGAAGTTTTCTTCTCAATGAATGGTTTTTGTATCACGTTTCTTGAGGTAAACATTCAATTATAATCTGTTTTAACCAAAAATGTAAAAAAATTCAACTTAAAATCAATTATGAGATTATATAACCATTTAAAGGGAGAAACAAAGCTTTTGAAGGCATAAGTGACTATAAAAGAAGTTTTCTTCTCAATGAATGGTTTTTGTATCACGTTTCTTGAGGTAAACATTCAATTATAATCTGTTTTAACCAAAAATGTAAAAAAATTCAACTTAAAATCAATTATGAGATTATATAACCATTTAAAGGGAGAAACAAAGCTTTTGAAGGCATAAGTGACTATAAAAGAAGTTTTCTTCTCAATGAATGGCTTTCGCTTCAAGATTCTCAAGGTAAACATTCAATTATAATCTGTTTTAACCAAAAATGTAAAAAAATTCAACTTAAAATCAATTATGAAATTATATAACCATTTAAAGGGAGAAACAAAGCTTTTGAAGGCATAAGTGACTATAAAGAAGTTTTCTTCTCAATGAATGGTTTTTGTATCACGTTTCTCGAGGTAAACATTCAATTCTAATCTGTTTTAACCAAAAATGTAAAAAAATTCAACTTAAAATCAATTATGAGATTATATAACCATTTAAAGGGAGAAACAAAGCTTTTGAAGGCATAAATGACTATAAAAGAAGTTTTCTTCTCAATGAATGGTTTTTGTATCACGTTTCTTGAGGTAAACATTCAATTATAATCTGTTTTAACCAAAAATGTAAAAAAATTCAACTTAAAATCAATTATGAGATTATATAACCATTTAAAGGGAGAAACAAAGCTTTTGAAGGCATAAGTGACTATAAAAGAAGTTTTCTTCTCAATGAATGGTTTTTGTATCACGTTTCTTGAGGTAAACATTCAATTATAATCTGTTTTAACCAAAAATGTAAAAAAATTCAACTTAAAATCAATTATGAGATTATATAACCATTTAAAGGGAGAAACAAAGCTTTTGAAGGCATAAGTGACTATAAAAGAAGTTTTCTTCTCAATGAATGGTTTTTGCATCACGTTTCTCGAGGTAAACATTCAATTATAATCTGTTTTAATCAAAAATGTAAAAAAATTCAACTTAAAATCAATTATGAGATTATATAACCATTTAAAGGGAGAAACAAAGCTTTTGGAGGCATAAATGACTATAAAAGAAGTTTTCTTCTCAATGAATGGCTTTCGCTTCAAGATTCTCAAGGTAAACATTCAATTATAATATGTTTTAACCAAAAATGTAAAAAAATTCAACTTAAAATCAATTATGAGATTATATAACCATTTAAAGGGAGAAACAAAGCTTTTGAAGGCATAAGTGACTATAAAAGAAGTTTTCTTCTCAATGAATGGTTTTTGTATCACATTTCTCGAGGTAAACATTCAATTATAATCTGTTTTAACCAAAAATGTAAAAAAATTCAACTTAAAATCTATTATGAGATTATATAACCATTTAAAGGGTGAAACAAAGCTTTTGAAGGCATAAGTGACTATAAAAGAAGTTTTCTTCTCAATGAATGGTTTTTGCATCACGTTTCTCGAGGTAAACATTCAATTATAATCTGTTTTAACCATAAATGTAAAAAAATTCAACTTAAAATCAATTATGAGATTATATAACCATTTAAAGGGAGAAACAAAGCTTTTGAAGGCATAAGTGACTATAAAAGAAGTTTTCTTCTCAATGAATGGTTTTTGTATCACGTTTCTTGAGGTAAACATTCAATTATAATCTGTTTTAACCAAAAATGTAAAAAAATTCAACTTAAAATCAATTATGAGATTATATAACCATTTAAAGGGAGAAACAAAGCTTTTGAAGGCATAAGTGACTATAAAAGAAGTTTTCTTCTCAATGAATGGTTTTTGTATCACATTTCTCGAGGTAAACATTCAATTATAATCTGTTTTAACCAAAAATGTAAAAAAATTCAACTTAAAATCAATTATGAGATTATATAACCATTTAAAGGGAGAAACAAAGCTTTTGAAGGCATAAGTGACTATAAAAGAAGTTTTCTTCTCAATGAATGGTTTTTGTATCACGTTTCTCGAGGTAAACATTCAATTATAATCTGTTTTAACCAAAAATGTAAAAAAAACTAAACTTAAAATCAATTATAAGATTATATAACCATTTAAAGGGAGAAACAAAGCTTTTGAAGGCATAAGTGACTATAAAAGAAGTTTTCTTCTCAATGAATGGCTTTCGCTTCAAGATTCTCAAGGTAAACATTCAATTATAATCTGTTTTAACCAAAAATGTAAAAAAATTCAACTTAAAATCAATTATGAAATTATATAACCATTTAACGGGAGAAACAAAGCTTTTGAAGGCATAAGTGACTATAAAGAAGTTTTCTTCTCAATGAATGGTTTTTGTATCACGTTTCTCGAGGTAAACATTCAATTCTAATCTGTTTTAACCAAAAATGTACAAAAAACTAAACTTAAAATTAATTATGAGGTTATATAACCATTTAAAGGGAGAAACAAAGCTTTTGAAGGCATAAGTGACTATAAAAGAAGTTTTCTTCTCAATGAATGGTTTTTGCATCACGTTTCTCAAGGTAAACATTCAATTATAATCTGTTTTAACCAAAAATGTAAAAAAATTCAACTTAAAATCAATTATGAGATTATATAACCATTTAAAGGGAGAAACAAAGCTTTTGAAGGCATAAATGACTATAAAAGAAGTTTTCTTCTCAATGAATGGTTTTTGTATCACGTTTCTTGAGGTAAACATTCAATTATAATCTGTTTTAACCAAAAATGTAAAAAAATTCAACTTAAAATCAATTATGAGATTATATAACCATTTAAAGGGAGAAACAAAGCTTTTGAAGGCATAAGTGACTATAAAAGAAGTTTTCTTCTCAATGAATGGTTTTTGTATCACGTTTCTTGAGGTAAACATTCAATTATAATCTGTTTTAACCAAAAATGTAAAAAAATTCAACTTAAAATCAATTATGAGATTATATAACCATTTAAAGGGAGAAACAAAGCTTTTGAAGGCATAAGTGACTATAAAAGAAGTTTTCTTCTCAATGAATGGCTTTCGCTTCAAGATTCTCAAGGTAAACATTCAATTATAATATGTTTTAACCAAAAATGTAAAAAAATTCAACTTAAAATCAATTATGAGATTATATAAGCATTTAAAGGGAGAAACAAAGCTTTTGAAGGCATAAGTGACTATAAAAGAAGTTTTCTTCTCAATGAATGGTTTTTGCATCACGTTTCTCGAGGTAAACATTCAATTATAATCTGTTTTAACCAAAAATGTAAAAAAAACGCAACTTAAAGTCAATTATGAGATTATATAACCATTTAAAGGGAGAAACAAAGCTTTTGAAGGCATAAGTGACTATAAATGAAGTTTTCTTCTCAATGAATGGCTTTCGCTTCAAGATTCTCGAGGTAAACATTAAATTATAATCTGTTTTAACCAAAAATGTGAAAAAATTCAACTTAAAATCAATTATGAGATTATATAACCATTTAAAGAAAGAAACAAAGCTTTTGAAGGCATAAGTGACTATAAAAGAAGTTTTCTTCTCAATGAATGGTTTTTGCATCACGTTTCTCGAGGTAAACATTCAATTATAATCTGTTTTAACCAAAAATGTAAAAAAATTCAACTTAAAATCAATTATGAGATTATATAACCATTTAAAGGGAGAAACAAAGCTTTTGAAGGCATAAGTGACTATAAAAGAAGTTTTCTTCTCAATGAATGGTTTTTGTATCACGTTTCTCGAGGTAAACATTCAATTATAATCTGTTTTAACCAAAAATGTAAAAAAAACTAAACTTAAAATCAATTATGAGATTATATAACCATTTAAAGGGAGAAACAAAGCTTTTGAAGGCATAAGTGACTATAAAAGAAGTTTTCTTCTCAATGAATGGCTTTCGCTTCAAGATTCTCAAGGTAAACATTCAATTATAATCTGTTTTAACCAAAAATGTAAAAAAATTCAACTTAAAATCAATTATGAAATTATATAACCATTTAAAGGGAGAAACAAAGCTTTTGAAGGCATAAGTGACTATAAAGAAGTTTTCTTCTCAATGAATGGTTTTTGTATCACGTTTCTCGAGGTAAACATTCAATTCTAATCTGTTTTAACCAAAAATGTACAAAAAACTAAACTTAAAATTAATTATGAGGTTATATAACCATTTAAAGGGAGAAACAAAGCTTTTGAAGGCATAAGTGACTATAAAAGAAGTTTTCTTCTCAATGAATGGTTTTTGCATCACGTTTCTCGAGGTAAACATTCAATTATAATCTGTTTTAACCATAAATGTAAAAAAATTCAACTTAAAATCTATTATGAGATTATATAACCATTTAAAGGGTGAAACAAAGCTTTTGAAGGCATAAGTGACTATAAAAGAAGATTTCTTCTCAATGAATGATTTTTGCATCACGTTTCTCGAGGTAAACATTCAATTATAATCTGTTTTAACCAAAAATGTAAAAAAATTCAACTTAAAATCAATTATGAGATTATATAAGCATTTAAAGGGAGAAACAAAGCTTTTGAAGGCATAAGTGACTATAAAAGAAGTTTTCTTCTCAATGAATGGTTTTTGCATCACGTTTCTCGAGGTAAACATTCAATTATAATCTGTTTTAACCAAAAATGTAAAAAAAACGCAACTTAAAGTCAATTATGAGATTATATAACCATTTAAAGGGAGAAACAAAGCTTTTGAAGGCATAAGTGACTATAAAAGAAGTTTTCTTCTCAATGAATGGCTTTCGCTTCAAGATTCTCAAGGTAAACATTCAATTATAATCTGTTTTAACCAAAAATGTAAAAAAATTCAACTTAAAATCAATTATGAGATTATATAACCCTTTAAAGGGAGAAACAAAGCTTTTGAAGGCATAAGTGACTATAAAAGAAGTTTTCTTCTCAATGAATGGTTTTTGCATCACGTTTCTCGAGGTAAACATTCAATTATAATATGTTTTAACCAAAAATGTAAAAAAAACTAAACTTAAAATCAATTATGAGGTTATATAACCATTTAAAGGGAGAAACAAAGCTTTTGAAGGCATTAGTGATTATAAAAGAAGTTTTCTTCTCAATGAATGGTTTTTGCATCACGTTTCTCGAGGTAAACATTCAATTATAATATGTTTTAACGAAAAATATAAAAAAACACAACTTAAAATCAATTATGGGATTATATAACCATTTAAAGGGAGAAACAAAGCTTTTGAAGGTATAAGTGACTATAAAAGAAGTTTTCTTCTCAATGAATGGCTTTCGCTTCAAGATTCTCGAGGTAAACATTAAATTATAATCTGTTTTAACCAAAAATGTGAAAAAATTCAACTTAAAATCAATTATGAGATTATATAACCATTTAAAGAAAGAAACAAAGCTTTTGAAGGCATAAGTGACTATAAAAGAAGTTTTCTTCTCAATGAATGGTTTTTGCATCACGTTTCTCGAGGTCAACATTTAATTATAATCTGTTTTAACCAAAAATATAAAAAAAACGCAACTTAAAATCAATTATCATATTATATAACCATTTAAAGGGAAAAACAAAGCTTTTGAAGGCATAAGTGACTATAAAAGAAGTTTTCTTCTCAATGAATGGCTTTCGCTTCAAGATTCTTGAGGTAAACATTCAATTATAATCTGTTTTAACCAAAAATGTAAAAAAATTCAACTTAAAATCAATTATGAGATAATATAAGCATTTAAAGGGAGAAACAAAGCTTTTGAAGGCATAAGTGACTATAAAAGAAGTTTTCTTCTCAATGAATGGTTTTTGCATCACGTTTCTCGAGGTAAACATTCAATTATAATCTGTTTTAACCAAAAATGTAAAAAAATTCAACTTAAAATCAATTATGAGATTATATAACCATTTAAAGGGAGAAACAAAGCTTTTGAAGGCATAAGTGACTATAAAAGAAGTTTTCTTCTCAATGAATGGTTTTTGTATCACGTTTCTCGAGGTAAACATTCAATTATAATCTGTTTTAACCAAAAATGTAAAAAAAACTAAACTTAAAATCAATTATGAGATTATATAACCATTTAAAGGGAGAAACAAAGCTTTTGAAGGCATAAGTGACTATAAAAGAAGTTTTCTTCTCAATGAATGGCTTTCGCTTCAAGATTCTCAAGGTAAACATTCAATTATAATCTGTTTTAACCAAAAATGTAAAAAAATTCAACTTAAAATAAATTATGAGATTATATAACCATTTAAAGGGAGAAACAAAGCTTTTGAAGGCATAAGTGACTATAAAGAAGTTTTCTTCTCAATGAATGGTTTTTGCATCACGTTTCTCGAGGTAAACATTCAATTCTAATCTGTTTTAACCAAAAATGTACAAAAAACTAAACTTAAAATCAATTATGAGGTTATATAACCATTTAAAGGGAGAAACAAAGCTTTTGAAGGCATAAGTGACTATAAAAGAAGTTTTCTTCTCAATGAATGGTTTTTGCATCACGTTTCTCAAGGTAAACATTCAATTATAATCTGTTTTAACCAAAAATGTAAAAAAATTCAACTTAAAATCAATTATGAGATTATATAACCATTTAAAGGGAGAAACAAAGCTTTTGGAGGCATAAATGACTATAAAAGAAGTTTTCTTCTCAATGAATGGTTTTTGTATCACGTTTCTTGAGGTAAACATTCAATTATAATCTGTTTTAACCAAAAATGTAAAAAAATTCAACTTAAAATCAATTATGAGATTATATAACCATTTAAAGGGAGAAACAAAGCTTTTGAAGGCATAAGTGACTATAAAAGAAGTTTTCTTCTCAATGAATGGCTTTCGCTTCAAGATTCTCAAGGTAAACATTCAATTATAATATGTTTTAACCAAAAATGTAAAAAAATTCAACTTAAAATCAATTATGAGATTATATAACCATTTAAAGGGAGAAACAAAGCTTTTGAAGGCATAAGTGACTATAAAAGAAGTTTTCTTCTCAATGAATGGTTTTTGTATCACATTTCTCGAGGTAAACATTCAATTATAATCTGTTTTAATAAAAAATGTAAAAAAATTCAACTTAAAATCTATTATGAGATTATATAACCATTTAAAGGGTGAAACAAAGCTTTTGAAGGCATAAGTGACTATAAAAGAAGTTTTCTTCTCAATGAATGGTTTTTGCATCACGTTTCTCGAGGTAAACATTCAATTATAATCTGTTTTAACCATAAATGTAAAAAAATTCAACTTAAAATCTATTATGAGATTATATAACCATTTAAAGGGTGAAACAAAGCTTTTGAAGGCATAAGTGACTATAAAAGAAGTTTTCTTCTCAATGAATGGTTTTTGCATAACGTTTCTCGAGGTAAACATTCAATTATAATCTGTTTTAACCATAAATGTAAAAAAATTCAACTTAAAATCTATTATGAGATTATATAACCATTTAAAGGGTGAAACAAAGCTTTTGAAGGCATAAGTGACTATAAAAGAAGATTTCTTCTCAATGAATGATTTTTGCATCACGTTTCTCGAGGTAAACATTCAATTATAATCTGTTTTAACCAAAAATGTAAAAAAATTCAACTTAAAATCAATTATGAGATTATATAAGCATTTAAAGGGAGAAACAAAGCTTTTGAAGGCATAAGTGACTATAAAAGAAGTTTTCTTCTCAATGAATGGTTTTTGCATCATGTTTCTCGAGGTAAACATTCAATTATAATCTGTTTTAACCAAAAATGTAAAAAAAACGCAACTTAAAGTCAATTATGAGATTATATAACCATTTAAAGGGAGAAACAAAGCTTTTGAAGGCATAAGTGACTATAAAAGAAGTTTTCTTCTCAATGAATGGCTTTCGCTTCAAGATTCTCAAGGTAAACATTCAATTATAGTCTGTTTTAACCAAAAATGTAAAAAAATTCAACTTAAAATCAATTATGAGATTATATAACCCTTTAAAGGGAGAAACAAAGCTTTTGAAGGCATAAGTGACTATAAAAGAAGTTTTCTTCTCAATGAATGGTTTTTGCATCACGTTTCTCGAGGTAAACATTCAATTATAATATGTTTTAACCAAAAATGTAAAAAAAACTAAACTTAAAATCAATTATGAGGTTATATAACCATTTAAAGGGAGAAACAAAGCTTTTGAAGGCATAAGTGATTATAAAAGAAGTTTTCTTCTCAATGAATGGTTTTTGCATCACGTTTCTCGAGGTAAACATTCAATTATAATCTGTTTTAACGAAAAATATAAAAAAACACAACTTAAAATCAATTATGGGATTATATAACCATTTAAAGGGAGAAACAAAGCTTTTGAAGGTATAAGTGACTATAAAAGAAGTTTTCTTCTCAATGAATGGCTTTCGCTTCAAGATTCTCGAGGTAAACATTAAATTATAATCTGTTTTAACCAAAAATGTGAAAAAATTCAACTTAAAATCAATTATGAGATTATATAACCATTTAAAGAAAGAAACAAAGCTTTTGAAGGCATAAGTGACTATAAAAGAAGTTTTCTTCTCAATGAATGGTTTTTGCATCACGTTTCTCGAGGTAAACATTCAATTATAATCTGTTTTAACCAAAAATGTAAAAAAATTCAACTTAAAATCAATTATGAGATTATATAACCATTTAAAGGGAGAAACAAAGCTTTTGAAGGCATAAGTGACTATAAAAGAAGTTTTCTTGTCAATGAATGGTTTTTGTATCACGTTTCTCGAGGTAAACATTCAATTATAATCTGTTTTAACCAAAAATGTAAAAAAAACTAAACTTAAAATCAATTATGAGATTATATAACCATTTAAAGGGAGAAACAAAGCTTTTGAAGGCATAAGTGACTATAAAAGAAGTTTTCTTCTCAATGAATGGCTTTCGCTTCAAGATTCTCAAGGTAAACATTCAATTATAATCTGTTTTAACCAAAAATGTAAAAAAACTAAACTTAAAATCAATTATGAGATTATATAACCATTTAAAGGGAGAAACAAAGCTTTTGAAGGCATAAGTGACTATAAAAGAAGTTTTCTTCTCAATGAATGGTTTTTGCATCACGTTTCTCAAGGTAAACATTCAATTATAATCTGTTTTAACCAAAAATGTAAAAAAATTCAACTTAAAATCAATTATGAGATTATATAACCATTTAAAGGGAGAAACAAAGCTTTTGAAGGCATAAATGACTATAAAAGAAGTTTTCTTCTCAATGAATGGTTTTTGTATCACGTTTCTTGAGGTAAACATTCAATTATAATCTGTTTTAACCAAAAATGTAAAAAAATTCAACTTAAAATCAATTATGAGATTATATAACCATTTAAAGGGAGAAACAAAGCTTTTGAAGGCATAAGTGACTATAAAAGAAGTTTTCTTCTCAATGAATGGTTTTTGTATCACGTTTCTTGAGGTAAACATTCAATTATAATCTGTTTTAACCAAAAATGTAAAAAAATTCAACTTAAAATCAATTATGAGATTATATAACCATTTAAAGGGAGAAACAAAGCTTTTGAAGGCATAAGTGACTATAAAAGAAGTTTTCTTCTCAATGAATGGCTTTCGCTTCAAGATTCTCAAGGTAAACATTCAATTATAGTCTGTTTTAACCAAAAATGTAAAAAAATTCAACTTAAAATCAATTATGAGATTATATAACCCTTTAAAGGGAGAAACAAAGCTTTTGAAGGCATAAGTGACTATAAAAGAAGTTTTCTTCTCAATGAATGGTTTTTGCATCACGTTTCTCGAGGTAAACATTCAATTATAATATGTTTTAACCAAAAATGTAAAAAAAACTAAACTTAAAATCAATTATGAGGTTATATAACCATTTAAAGGGAGAAACAAAGCTTTTGAAGGCATAAGTGATTATAAAAGAAGTTTTCTTCTCAATGAATGGTTTTTGCATCACGTTTCTCGAGGTAAACATTCAATTATAATCTGTTTTAACCATAAATGTAAAAAAATTCAACTTAAAATCTATTATGAGATTATATAACCATTTAAAGGGTGAAACAAAGCTTTTGAAGGCATAAGTGACTATAAAAGAAGTTTTCTTCTCAATGAATGGTTTTTGCATCACGTTTCTCGAGGTAAACATTCAATTATAATCTGTTTTAACCATAAATGTAAAAAAATTCAACTTAAAATCTATTATGAGATTATATAACCATTTAAAGGGTGAAACAAAGCTTTTGAAGGCATAAGTGACTATAAAAGAAGATTTCTTCTCAATGAATGATTTTTGCATCACGTTTCTCGAGGTAAACATTCAATTATAATCTGTTTTAACCAAAAATGTAAAAAAATTCAACTTAAAATCAATTATGAGATTATATAACCATTTAAAGGGAGAAACAAAGCTTTTGAAGGCATAAGTGACTATAAAAGAAGTTTTCTTCTCAATGAATGGTTTTTGCATCACGTTTCTCGAGGTAAACATTCAATTATAATCTGTTTTAACCAAAAATGTAAAAAAAACGCAACTTAAAGTCAATTATGAGATTATATAACCATTTAAAGGGAGAAACAAAGCTTTTGAAGGCATAAGTGACTATAAAAGAAGTTTTCTTCTCAATGAATGGCTTTCGCTTCAAGATTCTCGAGGTAAACATTAAATTATAATCTGTTTTAACCAAAAATGTGAAAAAATTCAACTTAAAATCAATTATGAGATTATATAACCATTTAAAGAAAGAAACAAAGCTTTTGAAGGCATAAGTGACTATAAAAGAAGTTTTCTTCTCAATGAATGGTTTTTGCATCACGTTTCTCGAGGTAAACATTCAATTATAATCTGTTTTAACCAAAAATGTAAAAAAATTCAACTTAAAATCAATTATGAGATTATATAACCATTTAAAGGGAGAAACAAAGCTTTTGAAGGCATAAGTGACTATAAAAGAAGTTTTCTTGTCAATGAATGGTTTTTGTATCACGTTTCTCGAGGTAAACATTCAATTATAATCTGTTTTAACCAAAAATGTAAAAAAAACTAAACTTAAAATCAATTATGAGATTATATAACCATTTAAAGGGAGAAACAAAGCTTTTGAAGGCATAAGTGACTATAAAAGAAGTTTTCTTCTCAATGAATGGCTTTCGCTTCAAGATTCTCAAGGTAAACATTCAATTATAATCTGTTTTAACCAAAAATGTAAAAAAACTAAACTTAAAATCAATTATGAGATTATATAACCATTTAAAGGGAGAAACAAAGCTTTTGAAGGCATAAGTGACTATAAAAGAAGTTTTCTTCTCAATGAATGGTTTTTGCATCACGTTTCTCAAGGTAAACATTCAATTATAATCTGTTTTAACCAAAAATGTAAAAAAATTCAACTTAAAATCAATTATGAGATTATATAACCATTTAAAGGGAGAAACAAAGCTTTTGAAGGCATAAATGACTATAAAAGAAGTTTTCTTCTCAATGAATGGTTTTTGTATCACGTTTCTTGAGGTAAACATTCAATTATAATCTGTTTTAACCAAAAATGTAAAAAAATTCAACTTAAAATCAATTATGAGATTATATAACCATTTAAAGGGAGAAACAAAGCTTTTGAAGGCATAAGTGACTATAAAAGAAGTTTTCTTCTCAATGAATGGTTTTTGTATCACGTTTCTTGAGGTAAACATTCAATTATAATCTGTTTTAACCAAAAATGTAAAAAAATTCAACTTAAAATCAATTATGAGATTATATAACCATTTAAAGGGAGAAACAAAGCTTTTGAAGGCATAAGTGACTATAAAAGAAGTTTTCTTCTCAATGAATGGCTTTCGCTTCAAGATTCTCAAGGTAAACATTCAATTATAATATGTTTTAACCAAAAATGTAAAAAAATTCAACTTAAAATCAATTATGAGATTATATAACCATTTAAAGGGAGAAACAAAGCTTTTGAAGGCATAAGTGACTATAAAAGAAGTTTTCTTCTCAATGAATGGTTTTTGTATCACGTTTCTCGAGGTAAACATTCAATTATAATCTGTTTTAACCAAAAATGTAAAAAAATTCAACTTAAAATCTATTATGAGATTATATAACCCTTTAAAGGGTGAAACAAAGCTTTTGAACGCATAAGTGAGTATAAAAGAAGTTTTCTTCTCAATGAATGGTTTTTGCATCACGTTTCTCGAGGTAAACATTCAATTATAATCTGTTTTAACCATAAATGTAAAAAAATTCAACTTAAAATCTATTATGAGATTATATAACCATTTAAAGGGTGAAACAAAGCTTTTGAAGGCATAAGTGACTATAAAAGAAGTTTTCTTCTCAATGAATGGTTTTTGCATCACGTTTCTCGAGGTAAACATTCAATTATAATCTGTTTTAACCATAAATGTAAAAAAATTCAACTTAAAATCTATTATGAGATTATATAACCATTTAAAGGGTGAAACAAAGCTTTTGAAGGCATAAGTGACTATAAAAGAAGATTTCTTCTCAATGAATGATTTTTGCATCACGTTTCTCGAGGTAAACATTCAATTATAATCTGTTTTAACCAAAAATGTAAAAAAATTCAACTTAAAATCAATTATGAGATTATATAACCATTTAAAGGGAGAAACAAAGCTTTTGAAGGCATAAGTGACTATAAAAGAAGTTTTCTTCTCAATGAATGGTTTTTGCATCACGTTTCTCGAGGTAAACATTCAATTATAATCTGTTTTAACCAAAAATGTAAAAAAAACGCAACTTAAAGTCAATTATGAGATTATATAACCATTTAAAGGGAGAAACAAAGCTTTTGAAGGCATAAGTGACTATAAAAGAAGTTTTCTTCTCAATGAATGGCTTTCGCTTCAAGATTCTCAAGGTAAACATTCAATTATAATCTGTTTTAACCAAAAATGTAAAAAAATTCAACTTAAAATCAATTATGAGATTATATAACCCTTTAAAGGGAGAAACAAAGCTTTTGAAGGCATAAGTGACTATAAAAGAAGTTTTCTTCTCAATGAATGGTTTTTGCATCACGTTTCTCGAGGTAAACATTCAATTATAATATGTTTTAACCAAAAATGTAAAAAAAACTAAACTTAAAATCAATTATGAGGTTATATAACCATTTAAAGGGAGAAACAAAGCTTTTGAAGGCATTAGTGATTATAAAAGAAGTTTTCTTCTCAATGAATGGTTTTTGCATCACGTTTCTCGAGGTAAACATTCAATTATAATATGTTTTAACGAAAAATATAAAAAAACACAACTTAAAATCAATTATGGGATTATATAACCATTTAAAGGGAGAAACAAAGCTTTTGAAGGTATAAGTGACTATAAAAGAAGTTTTCTTCTCAATGAATGGCTTTCGCTTCAAGATTCTCGAGGTAAACATTAAATTATAATCTGTTTTAACCAAAAATGTGAAAAAATTCAACTTAAAATCAATTATGAGATTATATAACCATTTAAAGAAAGAAACAAAGCTTTTGAAGGCATAAGTGACTATAAAAGAAGTTTTCTTCTCAATGAATGGTTTTTGCATCACGTTTCTCGAGGTCAACATTTAATTATAATCTGTTTTAACCAAAAATATAAAAAAAACGCAACTTAAAATCAATTATCATATTATATAACCATTTAAAGGGAAAAACAAAGCTTTTGAAGGCATAAGTGACTATAAAAGAAGTTTTCTTCTCAATGAATGGCTTTCGCTTCAAGATTCTTGAGGTAAACATTCAATTATAATCTGTTTTAACCAAAAATGTAAAAAAATTCAACTTAAAATCAATTATGAGATAATATAAGCATTTAAAGGGAGAAACAAAGCTTTTGAAGGCATAAGTGACTATAAAAGAAGTTTTCTTCTCAATGAATGGTTTTTGCATCACGTTTCTCGAGGTAAACATTCAATTATAATCTGTTTTAACCAAAAATGTAAAAAAATTCAACTTAAAATCAATTATGAGATTATATAACCATTTAAAGGGAGAAACAAAGCTTTTGAAGGCATAAGTGACTATAAAAGAAGTTTTCTTCTCAATGAATGGTTTTTGTATCACGTTTCTCGAGGTAAACATTCAATTATAATCTGTTTTAACCAAAAATGTAAAAAAAACTAAACTTAAAATCAATTATGAGATTATATAACCATTTAAAGGGAGAAACAAAGCTTTTGAAGGCATAAGTGACTATAAAAGAAGTTTTCTTCTCAATGAATGGCTTTCGCTTCAAGATTCTCAAGGTAAACATTCAATTATAATCTGTTTTAACCAAAAATGTAAAAAAATTCAACTTAAAATCAATTATGAGATTATATAACCATTTAAAGGGAGAAACAAAGCTTTTGAAGGCATAAGTGACTATAAAGAAGTTTTCTTCTCAATGAATGGTTTTTGCATCACGTTTCTCGAGGTAAACATTCAATTCTAATCTGTTTTAACCAAAAATGTACAAAAAACTAAACTTAAAATCAATTATGAGGTTATATAACCATTTAAAGGGAGAAACAAAGCTTTTGAAGGCATAAGTGACTATAAAAGAAGTTTTCTTCTCAATGAATGGTTTTTGCATCACGTTTCTCAAGGTAAACATTCAATTATAATCTGTTTTAACCAAAAATGTAAAAAAATTCAACTTAAAATCAATTATGAGATTATATAACCATTTAAAGGGAGAAACAAAGCTTTTGGAGGCATAAATGACTATAAAAGAAGTTTTCTTCTCAATGAATGGTTTTTGTATCACGTTTCTTGAGGTAAACATTCAATTATAATCTGTTTTAACCAAAAATGTAAAAAAATTCAACTTAAAATCAATTATGAGATTATATAACCATTTAAAGGGAGAAACAAAGCTTTTGAAGGCATAAGTGACTATAAAAGAAGTTTTCTTCTCAATGAATGGCTTTCACTTCAAGATTCTCAAGGTAAACATTCAATTATAATATGTTTTAACCAAAAATGTAAAAAAATTCAACTTAAAATCAATTATGAGATTATATAACCATTTAAAGGGAGAAACAAAGCTTTTGAAGGCATAAGTGACTATAAAAGAAGTTTTCTTCTCAATGAATGGTTTTTGTATCACATTTCTCGAGGTAAACATTCAATTATAATCTGTTTTAACCAAAAATGTAAAAAAATTAAACTTAAAATCTATTATGAGATTATATAACCATTTAAAGGGTGAAACAAAGCTTTTGAAGGCATAAGTGACTATAAAAGAAGTTTTCTTCTCAATGAATGGTTTTTGCATCACGTTTCTCGAGGTAAACATTCAATTATAATCTGTTTTAACCATAAATGTAAAAAAATTCAACTTAAAATCTATTATGAGATTATATAACCATTTAAAGGGTGAAACAAAGCTTTTGAAGGCATAAGTGACTATAAAAGAAGTTTTCTTCTCAATGAATGGTTTTTGCATCACGTTTCTCGAGGTAAACATTCAATTATAATCTGTTTTAACCATAAATGTAAAAAAATTCAACTTAAAATCTATTATGAGATTATATAACCATTTAAAGGGTGAAACAAAGCTTTTGAAGGCATAAGTGACTATAAAAGAAGATTTCTTCTCAATGAATGATTTTTGCATCACGTTTCTCGAGGTAAACATTCAATTATAATCTGTTTTAACCAAAAATGTAAAAAAATTCAACTTAAAATCAATTATGAGATTATATAAGCATTTAAAGGGAGAAACAAAGCTTTGGAAGGCATAAGTGACTATAAAAGAAGTTTTCTTCTCAATGAATGGTTTTTGCATCACGTTTCTCGGGGTAAACATTCAATTATAATCTGTTTTAACCAAAAATGTAAAAAAAACGCAACTTAAAGTCAATTATGAGATTATATAACCATTTAAAGGGAGAAACAAAGCTTTTGAAGGCATAAGTGACTATAAAAGAAGTTTTCTTCTCAATGAATGGCTTTCGCTTCAAGATTCTCAAGGTAAACATTCAATTATAGTCTGTTTTAACCAAAAATGTAAAAAAATTCAACTTAAAATCAATTATGAGATTATATAACCCTTTAAAGGGAGAAACAAAGCTTTTGAAGGCATAAGTGACTATAAAAGAAGTTTTCTTCTCAATGAATGGTTTTTGCATCACGTTTCTCGAGGTAAACATTCAATTATAATATGTTTTAACCAAAAATGTAAAAAAAACTAAACTTAAAATCAATTATGAGGTTATATAACCATTTAAAGGGAGAAACAAAGCTTTTGAAGGCATAAGTGATTATAAAAGAAGTTTTCTTCTCAATGAATGGTTTTTGCATCACGTTTCTCGAGGTAAACATTCAATTATAATCTGTTTTAACGAAAAATATAAAAAAACACAACTTAAAATCAATTATGGGATTATATAACCATTTAAAGGGAGAAACAAAGCTTTTGAAGGTATAACTGACTATAAAAGAAGTTTTCTTCTCAATGAATGGCTTTTGCTTCAAGATTCTCGAGGTAAACATTAAATTATAATCTGTTTTAACCAAAAATGTGAAAAAATTCAACTTAAAATCAATTATGAGATTATATAACCATTTAAAGAAAGAAACAAAGCTTTTGAAGGCATAAGTGACTATAAAAGAAGTTTTCTTCTCAATGAATAGTTTTTGCATCACGTTTCTCGAGGTCAACATTTAATTATAATCTGTTTTAACCAAAAATGTAAAAAAAACGCAACTTAAAATCAATTATCATATTATATAACCATTTAAAGGGAAAAACAAAGCTTTTGAAGGCATAAGTGACTATAAAAGAAGTTTTCTTCTCAATGAATGGTTTTTGCATCACGTTTCTCGAGGTAAACATTCAATTATAATCTGTTTTAACCAAAAATGTAAAAAAAACGCAACTTAAATTCGATTATGAGATTATATAACAATTTAAAGGGAGAAACAAATCTTTTGAAGGCATAAGTGACTATAAAAGAAGGTTTCTTCTCAATGAATGGTTTTTGCATCACGTTTCTCGAGGTAAACATTCAATTATAATCTGTTTTAACCATAAATGTAAAAAAATTCAACTTAAAATCTATTATGAGATTATATAACCATTTAAAGAGATAAACAAAGCTTTTGAAGGCATAAGTGACTATAAAAGAAGTTTTCTTCTCAATGAATGGTTTTTGCATCACGTTTCTCGAGGTAAACATTCAATTATAATCTGTTTTAACCATAAATGTAAAAAAATTCAACTTAAAATCTATTATGAGATTATATAACCATTTAAAGGGTGAAACAAAGCTTTTGAAGGCATAAGTGACTATAAAAGAAGTTTTCTTCTCAATGAATGGTTTTTGCATCACGTTTCTCGAGGTAAACATTCAATTATAATCTGTTTTAACCATAAATGTAAAAAAATTCAACTTAAAATCTATTATGAGATTATATAACCATTTAAAGGGTGAAACAAAGCTTTTGAAGGCATAAGTGACTATAAAAGAAGATTTCTTCTCAATGAATGATTTTTGCATCACGTTTCTCGAGGTAAACATTCAATTATAATCTGTTTTAACCAAAAATGTAAAAAAATTCAACTTAAAATCAATTATGAGATTATATAAGCATTTAAAGGGAGAAACAAAGCTTTCGAAGGCATAAGTGACTATAAAAGAAGTTTTCTTCTCAATGAATGGTTTTTGCATCACGTTTCTCGAGGTAAACATTCAATTATAATCTGTTTTAACCAAAAGTGTAAAAAAAACGCAACTTAAAGTCAATTATGAGATTATATAACCATTTAAAGGGAGAAACAAAGCTTTTGAAGGCATAAGTGACTATAAAAGAAGTTTTCTTCTCAATGAATGGCTTTCGCTTCAAGATTCTCAAGGTAAACATTCAATTATAATCTGTTTTAACAAAAAATGTAAAAAAATTCAACTTAAAATCAATTATGAGATTATATAACCCTTTAAAGGGAGAAACAAAGCTTTTGAAGGCATAAGTGACTATAAAAGAAGTTTTCTTCTCAATGAATGGTTTTTGCATCACGTTTCTCGAGGTAAACATTCAATTATAATATGTTTTAACCAAAAATGTAAAAAAACTAAACTTAAAATCAATTATGAGGTTATATAACCATTTAAAGGGAGAAACAAAGCTTTTGAAGGCATAAGTGATTATAAAAGAAGTTTTCTTCTCAATGAATGGTTTTTGCATCACGTTTCTCGAGGTAAACATTCAATTATAATCTGTTTTAACGAAAAATATAAAAAAACACAACTTAAAATCAATTATGGGATTATATAACCATTTAAAGGGAGAAACAAAGCTTTTGAAGGTATAAGTGACTATAAAAGAAGTTTTCTTCTCAATGAATGGCTTTCGCTTCAAGATTCTCGAGGTAAACATTAAATTATAATCTGTTTTAATCAAAAATGTGAAAAAATTCAACTTAAAATCAATTATGAGATTATATAACCATTTAAAGAAAGAAACAAAGCTTTTGAAGGCATAAGTGACTATAAAAGAAGTTTTCTTCACAATGAATGGTTTTTGCATCACGTTTCTCGAGGTCAACATTTAATTATAATCTGTTTTAACCAAAAATGTAAAAAAAACGCAACTTAAAATCAATTATCATATTATATAACCATTTAAAGGGAAAAACAAAGCTTTTGAAGGCATAAGTGACTATAAAAGAAGTTTTCTTCTCAATGAATGGTTTTTGTATCACGTTTCTCGAGGTAAACATTCAATTATAATCTGTTTTAACCAAAAATGTAAAAAAAACTAAACTTAAAATCAATTATGAGATTATATAACCATTTAAAGGGAGAAACAAAGCTTTTGAAGGCATAAGTGACTATAAAAGAAGTTTTCTTCTCAATGAATGGCTTTCGCTTCAAGATTCTCAAGGTAAACATTCAATTATAATCTGTTTTAACCAAAAATGTAAAAAAATTCAACTTAAAATCAATTATGAAATTATATAACCATTTAAAGGGAGAAACAAAGCTTTTGAAGGCATAAGTGACTATAAAGAAGTTTTCTTCTCAATGAATGGTTTTTGTATCACGTTTCTCGAGGTAAACATTCAATTCTAATCTGTTTTAACCAAAAATGTACAAAAAACTAAACTTAAAATTAATTATGAGGTTATATAACCATTTAAAGGGAGAAACAAAGCTTTTGAAGGCATAAGTGACTATAAAAGAAGTTTTCTTCTCAATGAATGGTTTTTGCATCACGTTTCTCAAGGTAAACATTCAATTATAATCTGTTTTAACCAAAAATGTAAAAAAATTCAACTTAAAATCAATTATGAGATTATATAACCATTTAAAGGGAGAAACAAAGCTTTTGAAGGCATAAATGACTATAAAAGAAGTTTTCTTCTCAATGAATGGTTTTTGTATCACGTTTCTTGAGGTAAACATTCAATTATAATCTGTTTTAACCAAAAATGTAAAAAAATTCAACTTAAAATCAATTATGAGATTATATAACCATTTAAAGGGAGAAACAAAGCTTTTGAAGGCATAAGTGACTATAAAAGAAGTTTTCTTCTCAATGAATGGTTTTTGTATCACGTTTCTTGAGGTAAACATTCAATTATAATCTGTTTTAACCAAAAATGTAAAAAAATTCAACTTAAAATCAATTATGAGATTATATAACCATTTAAAGGGAGAAACAAAGCTTTTGAAGGCATAAGTGACTATAAAAGAAGTTTTCTTCTCAATGAATGGCTTTCGCTTCAAGATTCTCAAGGTAAACATTCAATTATAATATGTTTTAACCAAAAATGTAAAAAAATTCAACTTAAAATCAATTATGAGATTATATAACCATTTAAAGGGAGAAACAAAGCTTTTGAAGGCATAAGTGACTATAAAAGAAGTTTTCTTCTCAATGAATGGTTTTTGTATCACGTTTCTCGAGGTAAACATTCAATTATAATCTGTTTTAACCAAAAATGTAAAAAAATTCAACTTAAAATCTATTATGAGATTATATAACCATTTAAAGGGTGAAACAAAGCTTTTGAACGCATAAGTGAGTATAAAAGAAGTTTTCTTCTCAATGAATGGTTTTTGCATCACGTTTCTCGAGGTAAACATTCAATTATAATCTGTTTTAACCATAAATGTAAAAAAATTCAACTTAAAATCTATTATGAGATTATATAACCATTTAAAGGGTGAAACAAAGCTTTTGAAGGCATAAGTGACTATAAAAGAAGTTTTCTTCTCAATGAATGGTTTTTGCATCACGTTTCTCGAGGTAAACATTCAATTATAATCTGTTTTAACCATAAATGTAAAAAAATTCAACTTAAAATCTATTATGAGATTATATAACCATTTAAAGGGTGAAACAAAGCTTTTGAAGGCATAAGTGACTATAAAAGAAGATTTCTTCTCAATGAATGATTTTTGCATCACGTTTCTCGAGGTAAACATTCAATTATAATCTGTTTTAACCAAAAATGTAAAAAAATTCAACTTAAAATCAATTATGAGATTATATAACCATTTAAAGGGAGAAACAAAGCTTTTGAAGGCATAAGTGACTATAAAAGAAGTTTTCTTCTCAATGAATGGTTTTTGCATCACGTTTCTCGAGGTAAACATTCAATTATAATCTGTTTTAACCAAAAATGTAAAAAAAACGCAACTTAAAGTCAATTATGAGATTATATAACCATTTAAAGGGAGAAACAAAGCTTTTGAAGGCATAAGTGACTATAAAAGAAGTTTTCTTCTCAATGAATGGCTTTCGCTTCAAGATTCTCAAGGTAAACATTCAATTATAATCTGTTTTAACCAAAAATGTAAAAAAATTCAACTTAAAATCAATTATGAGATTATATAACCCTTTAAAGGGAGAAACAAAGCTTTTGAAGGCATAAGTGACTATAAAAGAAGTTTTCTTCTCAATGAATGGTTTTTGCATCACGTTTCTCGAGGTAAACATTCAATTATAATATGTTTTAACCAAAAATGTAAAAAAAACTAAACTTAAAATCAATTATGAGGTTATATAACCATTTAAAGGGAGAAACAAAGCTTTTGAAGGCATTAGTGATTATAAAAGAAGTTTTCTTCTCAATGAATGGTTTTTGCATCACGTTTCTCGAGGTAAACATTCAATTATAATATGTTTTAACGAAAAATATAAAAAAACACAACTTAAAATCAATTATGGGATTATATAACCATTTAAAGGGAGAAACAAAGCTTTTGAAGGTATAAGTGACTATAAAAGAAGTTTTCTTCTCAATGAATGGCTTTCGCTTCAAGATTCTCGAGGTAAACATTAAATTATAATCTGTTTTAACCAAAAATGTGAAAAAATTCAACTTAAAATCAATTATGAGATTATATAACCATTTAAAGAAAGAAACAAAGCTTTTGAAGGCATAAGTGACTATAAAAGAAGTTTTCTTCTCAATGAATGGTTTTTGCATCACGTTTCTCGAGGTCAACATTTAATTATAATCTGTTTTAACCAAAAATATAAAAAAAACGCAACTTAAAATCAATTATCATATTATATAACCATTTAAAGGGAAAAACAAAGCTTTTGAAGGCATAAGTGACTATAAAAGAAGTTTTCTTCTCAATGAATGGCTTTCGCTTCAAGATTCTTGAGGTAAACATTCAATTATAATCTGTTTTAACCAAAAATGTAAAAAAATTCAACTTAAAATCAATTATGAGATAATATAAGCATTTAAAGGGAGAAACAAAGCTTTTGAAGGCATAAGTGACTATAAAAGAAGTTTTCTTCTCAATGAATGGTTTTTGCATCACGTTTCTCGAGGTAAACATTCAATTATAATCTGTTTTAACCAAAAATGTAAAAAAATTCAACTTAAAATCAATTATGAGATTATATAACCATTTAAAGGGAGAAACAAAGCTTTTGAAGGCATAAGTGACTATAAAAGAAGTTTTCTTCTCAATGAATGGTTTTTGTATCACGTTTCTCGAGGTAAACATTCAATTATAATCTGTTTTAACCAAAAATGTAAAAAAAACTAAACTTAAAATCAATTATGAGATTATATAACCATTTAAAGGGAGAAACAAAGCTTTTGAAGGCATAAGTGACTATAAAAGAAGTTTTCTTCTCAATGAATGGCTTTCGCTTCAAGATTCTCAAGGTAAACATTCAATTATAATCTGTTTTAACCAAAAATGTAAAAAAATTCAACTTAAAATCAATTATGAGATTATATAACCATTTAAAGGGAGAAACAAAGCTTTTGAAGGCATAAGTGACTATAAAGAAGTTTTCTTCTCAATGAATGGTTTTTGCATCACGTTTCTCGAGGTAAACATTCAATTCTAATCTGTTTTAACCAAAAATGTACAAAAAACTAAACTTAAAATCAATTATGAGGTTATATAACCATTTAAAGGGAGAAACAAAGCTTTTGAAGGCATAAGTGACTATAAAAGAAGTTTTCTTCTCAATGAATGGTTTTTGCATCACGTTTCTCAAGGTAAACATTCAATTATAATCTGTTTTAACCAAAAATGTAAAAAAATTCAACTTAAAATCAATTATGAGATTATATAACCATTTAAAGGGAGAAACAAAGCTTTTGGAGGCATAAATGACTATAAAAGAAGTTTTCTTCTCAATGAATGGTTTTTGTATCACGTTTCTTGAGGTAAACATTCAATTATAATCTGTTTTAACCAAAAATGTAAAAAAATTCAACTTAAAATCAATTATGAGATTATATAACCATTTAAAGGGAGAAACAAAGCTTTTGAAGGCATAAGTGACTATAAAAGAAGTTTTCTTCTCAATGAATGGCTTTCGCTTCAAGATTCTCAAGGTAAACATTCAATTATAATATGTTTTAACCAAAAATGTAAAAAAATTCAACTTAAAATCAATTATGAGATTATATAACCATTTAAAGGGAGAAACAAAGCTTTTGAAGGCATAAGTGACTATAAAAGAAGTTTTCTTCTCAATGAATGGTTTTTGTATCACATTTCTCGAGGTAAACATTCAATTATAATCTGTTTTAATAAAAAATGTAAAAAAATTCAACTTAAAATCTATTATGAGATTATATAACCATTTAAAGGGTGAAACAAAGCTTTTGAAGGCATAAGTGACTATAAAAGAAGTTTTCTTCTCAATGAATGGTTTTTGCATCACGTTTCTCGAGGTAAACATTCAATTATAATCTGTTTTAACCATAAACGTAAAAAAATTCAACTTAAAATCTATTATGAGATTATATAACCATTTAAAGGGTGAAACAAAGCTTTTGAAGGCATAAGTGACTATAAAAGAAGTTTTCTTCTCAATGAATGGTTTTTGCATCACGTTTCTCGAGGTAAACATTCAATTATAATCTGTTTTAACCATTAATGTAAAAAAATTCAACTTAAAATCTATTATGAGATTATATAACCATTTAAAGGGTGAAACAAAGCTTTTGAAGGCATAAGTGACTATAAAAGAAGATTTCTTCTCAATGAATGATTTTTGCATCACGTTTCTCGAGGTAAACATTCAATTATAATCTGTTTTAACCAAAAATGTAAAAAAATTCAACTTAAAATCAATTATGAGATTATATAAGCATTTAAAGGGAGAAACAAAGCTTTTGAAGGCATAAGTGACTATAAAAGAAGTTTGCTTCTCAATGAATGGTTTTTGCATCACGTTTCTCGAGGTAAACATTCAATTATAATCTGTTTTAACCAAAAATGTAAAAAAAACGCAACTTAAAGTCAATTATGAGATTATATAACCATTTAAAGGGAGAAACAAAGCTTTTGAAGGCATAAGTGACTATAAAAGAAGTTTTCTTCTCAATGAATGGCTTTCGCTTCAAGATTCTCAAGGTAAACATTCAATTATAGTCTGTTTTAACCAAAAATGTAAAAAAATTCAACTTAAAATCAATTATGAGATTATATAACCCTTTAAAGGGAGAAACAAAGCTTTTGAAGGCATAAGTGACTATAAAAGAAGTTTTCTTCTCAATGAATGGTTTTTGCATCACGTTTCTCGAGGTAAACATTCAATTCTAATCTGTTTTAACCAAAAATGTACAAAAAACTAAACTTAAAATCAATTATGAGGTTATATAACCATTTAAAGGGAGAAACAAAGCTTTTGAAGGCATAAGTGACTATAAAAGAAGTTTTCTTCTCAATGAATGGTTTTTGCATCACGTTTCTCAAGGTAAACATTCAATTATAATCTGTTTTAACCAAAAATGTAAAAAAATTCAACTTAAAATCAATTATGAGATTATATAAGCATTTAAAGGGAGAAACAAAGCTTTTGAAGGCATAAGTGACTATAAAAGAAGTTTTCTTCTCAATGAATGGTTTTTGCATCACGTTTCTCGAGGTAAACATTCAATTATAATCTGTTTTAACCAAAAATGTAAAAAAATTCAACTTAAAATCAATTATGAGATTATATAACCATTTAAAGGGAGAAACAAAGCTTTTGAAGGCATAAGTGACTATAAAAGAAGTTTTCTTCTCAATGAATGGTTTTTGTATCACGTTTCTCGAGGTAAACATTCAATTATAATCTGTTTTAACCAAAAATGTAAAAAAAACTAAACTTAAAATCAATTATGAGATTATATAACCATTTAAAGGGAGAAACAAAGCTTTTGAAGGCATAAGTGACTATAAAAGAAGTTTTCTTCTCAATGAATGGCTTTCGCTTCAAGATTCTCAAGGTAAACATTCAATTATAATCTGTTTTAACCAAAAATGTAAAAAAATTCAACTTAAAATAAATTATGAGATTATATAACCATTTAAAGGGAGAAACAAAGCTTTTGAAGGCATAAGTGACTATAAAGAAGTTTTCTTCTCAATGAATGGTTTTTGCATCACGTTTCTCGAGGTAAACATTCTATTATAATCCGTTTTAACCAAAAATGTAAAAAAATTCAACTTAAAATCTATTATGAGATTATATAACCATTTAAAGGGTGAAACAAAGCTTTTGAAGGCATAAGTGACTATAAAAGAAGATTTCTTCTCAATGAATGGTTTTTGTATCACGTTTCTCGAGGTAAACATTCAATTATAATCTGTTTTAACCAAAAATGTAAAAAAATTCAACTTAAAATCTATTATGAGATTATATAACCATTTAAAGAAAGAAACAAAGCTTTTGAAGGCATAAGTGACTATAAAAGAAGTTTTCTTCTCAATGAATGGTTTTTGCATCACGTTTCTCGAGGTCAACATTTAATTATAATCTGTTTTAACCAAAAATGTAAAAAAAACGCAACTTAAAATCAATTATCATATTATATAACCCTTTAAAGGGAGAAACAAAGCTTTTGAAGGCATAAGTGACTATAAAAGAAGTTTTCTTCTCAATGAATGGTTTTTGCATCACGTTTCTCGAGGTAAACATTCAATTCTAATCTGTTTTAACCAAAAATGTACAAAAAACTAAACTTAAAATCAATTATGAGGTTATATAACCATTTAAAGGGAGAAACAAAGCTTTTGAAGGCATAAGTGACTATAAAAGAAGTTTTCTTCTCAATGAATGGTTTTTGCATCACGTTTCTCAAGGTAAACATTCAATTATAATCTGTTTTAACCAAAAATGTAAAAAAATTCAACTTAAAATCAATTATGAGATTATATAAGCATTTAAAGGGAGAAACAAAGCTTTTGAAGGCATAAGTGACTATAAAAGAAGTTTTCTTCTCAATGAATGGTTTTTGCATCACGTTTCTCGAGGTAAACATTCAATTATAATCTGTTTTAACCAAAAATGTAAAAAAATTCAACTTAAAATCAATTATGAGATTATATAACCATTTAAAGGGAGAAACAAAGCTTTTGAAGGCATAAGTGACTATAAAAGAAGTTTTCTTCTCAATGAATGGTTTTTGTATCACGTTTCTCGAGGTAAACATTCAATTATAATCTGTTTTAACCAAAAATGTAAAAAAAACTAAACTTAAAATCAATTATGAGATTATATAACCATTTAAAGGGAGAAACAAAGCTTTTGAAGGCATAAGTGACTATAAAAGAAGTTTTCTTCTCAATGAATGGCTTTCGCTTCAAGATTCTCAAGGTAAACATTCAATTATAATCTGTTTTAACCAAAAATGTAAAAAAATTCAACTTAAAATAAATTATGAGATTATATAACCATTTAAAGGGAGAAACAAAGCTTTTGAAGGCATAAGTGACTATAAAGAAGTTTTCTTCTCAATGAATGGTTTTTGCATCACGTTTCTCGAGGTAAACATTCTATTATAATCCGTTTTAACCAAAAATGTAAAAAAATTCAACTTAAAATCTATTATGAGATTATATAACCATTTAAAGGGTGAAACAAAGCTTTTGAAGGCATAAGTGACTATAAAAGAAGATTTCTTCTCAATGAATGATTTTTGCATCACGTTTCTCGAGGTAAACATTCAATTATAATCTGTTTTAACCAAAAATGTAAAAAAATTCAACTTAAAATCAATTATGAGATTATATAAGCATTTAAAGGGAGAAACAAAGCTTTTGAAGGCATAAGTGACTATAAAAGAAGTTTTCTTCTCAATGAATGGTTTTTGCATCACGTTTCTCGAGGTAAACATTCAATTATAATCTGTTTTAACCAAAAATGTAAAAAAAACGCAACTTAAATTCGATTATGAGATTATATAACCATTTAAAGGGAGAAACAAATCTTTTGAAGGCATAAGTGACTATAAAAGAAGGTTTCTTCTCAATGAATGGTTTTTGCATCACGTTTCTCGAGGTAAACATTCAATTATAATATGTTTTAACCAAAAATGTAAAAAAAACTAAACTTAAAATCAATTATGAGGTTATATAACCATTTAAAGGGAGAAACAAAGCTTTTGAAGGCATAAGTGATTATAAAAGAAGTTTTCTTCTCAATGAATGGTTTTTGCATCACGTTTCTCGAGGTAAACATTCAATTATAATCTGTTTTAACGAAAAATATAAAAAAACACAACTTAAAATCAATTATGGGATTATATAACCATTTAAAGGGAGAAACAAAGCTTTTGAAGGTATAAGTGACTATAAAAGAAGTTTTCTTCTCAATGAATGGCTTTCGCTTCAAGATTCTCGAGGTAAACATTAAATTATAATCTGTTTTAACCAAAAATGTGAAAAAATTCAACTTAAAATCAATTATGAGATTATATAACCATTTAAAGAAAGAAACAAAGCTTTTGAAGGCATAAGTGACTATAAAAGAAGTTTTCTTCTCAATGAATGGTTTTTGCATCACGTTTCTCGAGGTCAACATTTAATTATAATCTGTTTTAACCAAAAATGTAAAAAAAAACGCAACTTAAAATCAATTATCATATTATATAACCATTTAAAGGGAAAAACAAAGCTTTTGAAGGCATAAGTGACTATAAAAGAAGTTTTCTTCTCAATAAATGGCTTTCGCTTCAAGATTCTTGAGGTAAACATTCAATTATAATCTGTTTTAACCAAAAATGTAAAAAAATTCAACTTAAAATCAATTATGAGATAATATAAGCATTTAAAGGGAGAAACAAAGCTTTTGAAGGCATAAGTGACTATAAAAGAAGTTTTGTTCTCAATGAATGGTTTTTGCATCACGTTTCTCGAGGTAAACATTCAATTATAATCTGTTTTAACCAAAAATGTTAAAAAATTCAACTTAAAATCAATTATGAGATTATATAACCATTTAAAGGGAGAAACAAAGCTTTTGAAGGCATAAGTGACTATAAAAGAAGTTTTCTTCTCAATGAATGGTTTTTGTATCACGTTTCTCGAGGTAAACATTCAATTATAATCTGTTTTAACCAAAAATGTAAAAAAAACTAAACTTAAAATCAATTATGAGATTATATAACCATTTAAAGGGAGAAACAAAGCTTTTGAAGGCATAAGTGACTATAAAAGAAGTTTTCTTCTCAATGAATGGCTTTCGCTTCAAGATTCTCAAGGTAAACATTCAATTATAATATGTTTTAACCAAAAATGTAAAAAAATTCAACTTAAAATAAATTATGAGATTATATAACCATTTAAAGGGAGAAACAAAGCTTTTGAAGGCATAAGTGACTATAAAGAAGTTTTCTTCTCAATGAATGGTTTTTGCATCACGTTTCTCGAGGTAAACATTCAATTCTAATCTGTTTTAACCAAAAATGTACAAAAAACTAAACTTAAAATCAATTATGAGGTTATATAACCATTTAAAGGGAGAAACAAAGCTTTTGAAGGCATAAGTGACTATAAAAGAAGTTTTCTTCTCAATGAATGGTTTTTGCATCACGTTTCTCGAGGTAAACATTCAATTATAATCTGTTTTAGACAAAAATGTAAAAAAATTCAACTTAAAATCTATTATGAGATTATATAACCATTTAAAGGGTGAAACAAAGCTTTTGAAGGCATAAGTGACTATAAAAGAAGTTTTCTTCTCAATGAATGGTTTTTGCATCACGTTTCTCGAGGTAAACATTCAATTATAATCTGTTTTAACCATAAATGTAAAAAAATTCAACTTAAAATCTATTATGAGATTATATAACCATTTAAAGGGTGAAACAAAGCTTTTGAAGGCATAAGTGACTATAAAAGAAGTTTTCTTCTCAATGAATGGTTTTTGCATCACGTTTCTCGAGGTAAACATTCAATTATAATCTGTTTTAACCATAAATGTAAAAAAATTCAACTTAAAATCTATTATGAGATTATATAACCATTTAAAGGGTGAAACAAAGCTTTTGAAGGCATAGTGACTATAAAAGAAGATTTCTTCTCAATGAATGATTTTTGCATCACGTTTCTCGAGGTAAACATTCAATTATAATCTGTTTTAACCAAAAATGTAAAAAAATTCAACTTAAAATCAATTATGAGATTATATAAGCATTTAAAGGGAGAAACAAAGCTTTTGAAGGCATAAGTGACTATAAAAGAAGTTTTCTTCTCAATGAATGGTTTTTGCATCACGTTTCTCGAGGTAAACATTCAATTATAATCTGTTTTAACCAAAAATGTAAAAAAAACGCAACTTAAAGTCAATTATGAGATTATATAACCATTTAAAGGGAGAAACAAAGCTTTTGAAGGCATAAGTGACTATAAAAGAAGTTTTCTTCTCAATGAATGGCTTTCGCTTCAAGATTCTCAAGGTAAACATTCAATTATAATCTGTTTTAACCAAAAATGTAAAAAAATTCAACTTAAAATCAATTATGAGATTATATAACCCTTTAAAGGGAGAAACAAAGCTTTTGAAGGCATAAGTGACTATAAAAGAAGTTTTCTTCTCAATGAATGGTTTTTGCATCACGTTTCTCGAGGTAAACATTCAATTATAATATGTTTTAACCAAAAATGTAAAAAAAACTAAACTTAAAATCAATTATGAGGTTATATAACCATTTAAAGGGAGAAACAAAGCTTTTGAAGGCATAAGTGATTATAAAAGAAGTTTTCTTCTCAATGAATGGTTTTTGCATCACGTTTCTCGAGGTAAACATTCAATTATAATCTGTTTTAACGAAAAATATAAAAAAACACAACTTAAAATCAATTATGGGATTATATAACCATTTAAAGGGAGAAACAAAGCTTTTGAAGGTATAAGTGACTATAAAAGAAGTTTTCTTCTCAATGAATGGCTTTCGCTTCAAGATTCTCGAGGTAAACATTAAATTATAATCTGTTTTAACCAAAAATGTGAAAAAATTCAACTTAAAATCAATTATGAGATTATATAACCATTTAAAGAAAGAAACAAAGCTTTTGAAGGCATAAGTGACTATAAAAGAAGTTTTCTTCTCAATGAATGGTTTTTGCATCACGTTTCTCGAGGTCAACATTTAATTATAATCTGTTTTAACCAAAAATGTAAAAAAAACGCAACTTAAAATCAATTATCATATTATATAACCATTTAAAGGGAAAAACAAAGCTTTTGAAGGCATAAGTGACTATAAAAGAAGTTTTCTTCTCAATGAATGGCTTTCGCTTCAAGATTCTTGAGGTAAACATTCAATTATAATCTGTTTTAACTAAAAATGTAAAAAAAACGCAACTTAAAATCAATTATGAGATTATATAACCATTTAAAGGGAGAAACAAATCTTTTGAAGGCATAAGTGACTATAAAAGAAGTTTTCTTCTCAATGAATGGTTTTTGCATCACGTTTCTCGAGGTAAACATTCAATTATAATCTGTTTTAACCATAAATGTAAAAAAATTTAACTTAAAATCTATTATGAGATTATATAACCATTTAAAGGGAGAAACAAAGCTTTTGAAGGCATAAGTGACTATAAAAGATGTTTTCTTTGCAATGAATGGTTTTTGCATCACGTTTCTCGAGGTAAACATTCAATTATAATCTGTTTTAACCAAAAATGTAAAAAAAACGCAACTTAAAATCAATTATGAGATTATATAACCATTTAAAGGGAGAAACAATGCTTTTGAAGGCATAAGTGACTATAAAAGAAGTTTTCTTCTCAATGAATGGTTTTTACATCACGTTTCTCGAGGTAAACATTCAATTATAATCTGTTTTAACCAAAAATGTAAAAAAATTCAACTTAAAATCAATTATGAGATTATATAACCATTTAAAGGGAGAAACAAAGCTTTTGAAGGCATAAGTGACTATAAAAGAAGTTTTCTTCTCAATGAATGGTTTTTGTATCACGTTTCTTGAGGTAAAAATTCAATTATAATCTGTTTTAACCAAAAATGTAAAAAAATTCAACTTAAAATCAATTATGAGATTATATAACCATTTAAAGGGAGAAACAAATCTTTTGAAGGCATAAGTGACTATAAAAGAAGTTTTCTTCTCAATGAATGGCTTTCGCTTCAAGATTCTCAAGGTAAACATTCAATTATAATATGTTTTAACCAAAAATGTAAAAAAATTCAACTTAAAATCAATTATGAGATTATATAACCATTTAAAGGGAGAAACAAAGCTTTTGAAGGCATAAGTGACTATAAAAGAAGTTTTCTTCTCAATGAATGGTTTTTGTATCACGTTTCTCGAGGTAAACATTCAATTATAATCTGTTTTAACCAAAAATGTAAAAAAATTCAACTTAAAATCTATTATGAGATTATATAACCATTTAAAGGGTGAAACAAAGCTTTTGAAGGCATAAGTGACTATAAAAGAAGTTTTCTTCTCAATGAATGGTTTTTGCATCACGTTTCTCGAGGTAAACATTCAGTTATAATCTGTTTTAACCAAAAATGTAAAAAAATTCAACTTAAAATCTATTATGAGATTATATAACCATTTAAAGGGTGAAACAAAGCTTTTGAAGGCATAAGTTACTATAAAAGAAGATTTCTTCTCAATGAATGATTTTTGCATCACGTTTCTCGAGGTAAACATTCAATTATAATCTGTTTTAACCAAAAATGTAAAAAAATTTAACTTAAAATCAATTATGAGATTATATAAGCATTTAAAGGGAGAAACAAAGCTTTTGAAGGCATAAGTGACTATAAAAGAAGTTTTCTTCTCAATGAATGGTTTTTGCATCACGTTTCTCGAGGTAAACATTCAATTATAATCTGTTTTAACCAAAAATGTAAAAAAAACGCAACTTAAATTCGATTATGAGATTATATAACCATTTAAAGGGAGAAACAAATCTTTTGAAGGCATAAGTGACTATAAAAGAAGGTTTCTTCTCAATGAATGGTTTTTGCATCACGTTTCATGAGGTAAACATTCAATTATAATCTGTTTTAACCATAAATGTAAAAAAATTCAACTTAAAATCTATTATGAGATTATATAACCATTTAAAGAGATAAACAAAGCTTTTGAAGGCATAAGTGACTATAAAAGAAGTTTTCTTCTCAATGAATGGTTTGTGCATCACGTTTCTCAAGGTAAACATTCAATTATAATCTGTTTTAACCAAAAATGTAAAAAAAATGTAACTTAAAATCAATTATGAGATTATATAACCATTTAAAGGGAGAAACAAAGCTGTTGAAGGCATAAGTGACTATAAAAGAAGTTTTCTTCTCGATGAATGGTTTTTACATCACGTTTCTCGAGATAAACATTCAATTATAATCTGTTTTAACCAAAAATGTAAAAAAATTCAACTTAAAATCAATTATGAGATTATATAACCATTTAAAGGGAGAAACAAAGCTTTTGAAGGCATAAGTGACTATAAAAGAAGTTTTCTTCTCAATGAATGGTTTTTGCATCACGTTTCTCGAGGTAAACATTCAATTATAATCTGTTTTAACCAAAAATGTACAAAAAACGTAACTTAAAATAAATTATGAGATTATATAACCATTTAAAGGGAGAAACAAAGCTTTTGAAGGCATAAGTGACTATAAAAGAAGTTTTCTTCTCAATGAATGGTTTTTGCATCACGTTTCTCGAGGTAAACATTCAATTATAATCTGTTTTAACCAAAAATGTAAAAAAAACGCAACTTAAAATCAATTATGAGATTATATAACTATTTAAAGGGAGAAACAAAGCTTTTGAAGGCATAAGTGACTATAAAAGAAGTTTTCTTCTCAATGAATGGTTTTTGCATCACGTTTCTCGAGGTAAACATTCAATTATAATCTGTTTTAACCAAAAATGTAAAAAAATTCAACTTAAAATCAATTATGAGATTATATAACCATTTAAAGGGAGAAGCAAAGCTTTTGAAGGCATAAGCGACTATAAAAGAAGTTTTCTTCTCAATGAATGGTTTTTGCATCACGTTTCTCGAGGTAAACATTCAATTATAATCTGTTTTAACCAAAAATGTAAAAAAACTAAACTTAAAATCTATTATGAGATTATATAACCATTTAAAGGGAGAAACAAAGCTTTTGAAGGCATAAGTGACTATAAAAGAAGTTTTCTTCTCAATGAATGGCTTTCGCTTCAAGATTCTCAAGGTAAACATTCAATTATAATCTGTTTTAACCAAAAATGTAAAAAAATTCAACTTCAAATCAATTATGAGATTATATAACCATTTAAAGGGAGAAACAAAGCTTTTGAAGGCATAAGTGACTATAAAAGAAGTTTTCTTCTCAATGAATGGTTTTTGCATCACGTTTCTCAAGGTAAACATTCAATTATAATCTGTTTTAACCAAAAATGTAAAAAAAACTAAACTTAAAATCAATTATGAGGTTATATAACCATTTAAAGGGAGAAACAAAGCTTTTGAAGGCATAAGTGACTATAAAAGAAGTTTTCTTCTCAATGAATGGTTTTTGCATCACGTTTCTCGAGGTAAACATTCAATTATAATCTGTTTTAACTAAAAATGTAAAAAAACTCAACTTAAAATCAATTATGGGATTATATAACCATTTAAAGGGAGAAACAAAGCTTTTGAAGGCATAAGTGACTATAAAAGAAGGTTTCTTCTCAATGAATGGTTTTTGCATCACGTTTCTCGAGGTAAACATTCAATTATAATCTGTTTTAACCAAAAATGTAAAAAAAATGCAACTTAAAATCAATTATGAGATTATATAACCATTTAAAGGGAGAAACAAAGCTTTTGAAGGCATAAGTGACTATAAAAGAAGTTTTCTTCTCGATGAATGGTTTTTACATCACGTTTCTCGAGGTAAACATTCAATTATAATCTGTTTTAACCAAAAATGTAAAAAAATTCAACTTAAAATAAATTATGAGATTGTATAACCATTTAAAGGGAGAAACAAAGCTTTTGAAGGCATAAGTGACTATAAAAGAAGTTTTCTTCTCAATGAATGGTTTTTGCATCACGTTTCTCGAGGTAAACATTCAATTATAATCTGTTTTAACTAAAAATGTAAAAAAACTCAACTTAAAATCAATTATGGGATTATATAACCATTTAAAGGGAGAAACAAAGCTTTTGAAGGCATAAGTGACTATAAAAGAAGGTTTCTTCTCAATGAATGGTTTTTGCATCACGTTTCTCGAGGTAAACATTCAATTATAATCTGTTTTAACCAAAAATGTAAAAAAAATGCAACTTAAAATCAATTATGAGATTATATAACCATTTAAAGGGAGAAACAAAGCTTTTGAAGGCATAAGTGACTATAAAAGAAGTTTTCTTCTCGATGAATGGTTTTTACATCACGTTTCTCGAGGTAAACATTCAATTATAATCTGTTTTAACCAAAAATGTAAAAAAATTCAACTTAAAATAAATTATGAGATTGTATAACCATTTAAAGGGAGAAACAAAGCTTTTGAAGGCATAAGTGACTATAAAAGAAGTTTTCTTCTCAATGAATGGTTTTTGCATCACGTTTCTCGAGGTAAACATACAATTATAATCTGTTTTAACCAAAAATGTAAAAAAAACTAAACTTAAAATCAATTATGAGGTTATATAACCATTTAAAGGGAGAAACAAAGCTTTTGAAGGCATAAGTGACTATAAAAGAAGTTTTCTTCTCAATGAATGGTTTTTGCATCACGTTTCTCGAGGTAAACATACAATTATAATCTGTTTTAACCAAAAATGTAAAAAAAACTAAACTTAAAATCAATTATGAGGTTATATAACCATTTAAAGGGAGAAACAAAGCTTTTGAAGGTATAGGTGACTATAAAAGAAGTTTTCTTCTCAATGAATGGTTTTTGCATCACGTTTCTCGAGGTAAACATTCAATTATAATCTGTTTTAACCAAAAATGCAAAACAATTCAACTTAAAATCAATTATGAGATTATATAAGCATTTAAAGGGAGAAACAAAGCTTTTGAAGGCATAAGTGACTATAAAAGAAGGTTTCTTCTCAATGAATGGCTTTCGCTTCAAGATTCTAGAGGTAAACGTTCAATTATAATCTGTTTTAACCAAAAATGTAAAAAAATTCAACTTAAAATAAATTATGAGATTGTATAACCATTTAAAGGGAGAAACAAAGCTTTTGAAGGCATAAGTGACTATAAAAGAAGTTTTCTTCTCAATGAATGGTTTTTGCATCACGTTTCTCGAGGTAAACATTCAATTATAATCTGTTTTAACTAAAAATGTAAAAAAACTCAACTTAAAATCAATTATGGGATTATATAACCATTTAAAGGGAGAAACAAAACTTTTGAAGGCATAAGTGACTATAAAAGAAGGTTTCTTCTCAATGAATGGTTTTTGCATCACGTTTCTCGAGGTAAACATTCAATTATAATCTGTTTTAACCAAAAATGTATAAAAAATGCAACTTAAAATCAATTATGAGATTATATAACCATTTAAAGGGAGAAACAAAGCTTTTGAAGGCATAAGTGACTATAAAAGAAGTTTTCTTCTCGATGAATGGTTTTTACATCACGTTTCTCGAGGTAAACATTCAATTATAATCTGTTTTAACCAAAAATGTAAAAAAATTCAACTTAAAATAAATTATGAGATTGTATAACCATTTAAAGGGAGAAACAAAGCTTTTGAAGGCATAAGTGACTATAAAAGAAGTTTTCTTCTCAATGAATGGTTTTTGCATCACGTTTCTCGAGGTAAACATACAATTATAATCTGTTTTAACCAAAAATGTAAAAAAAACTAAACTTAAAATCAATTATGAGGTTATATAACCATTTAAAGGGAGAAACAAAGCTTTTGAAGGTATAGGTGACTATAAAAGAAGTTTTCTTCTCAATGAATGGTTTTTGCATCACGTTTCCCAAGGTAAACATTCAATTATAATCTGTTTTAATAAAAAATGTAAAAAAAATTCAATTTAAAATCAATTATGAGATTATATAACCATTTAAAGGGAGAAATAAAGCTTTTGAAGGCACAAGTGACTATAAGAGAAGTTTTCTTCTCGATGAATGGTTTTTACATCACGTTTCTCGAGGTAAACATTCAATTATAATCTGTTTTAACCAAAAATGTAAAAAAATTCAACTTAAAATAAATTATGAGATTGTATAACCATTTAAAGGGAGAAACAAAGCTTTTGAAGGCATAAGTGACTATAAAAGAAGTTTTCTTCTCAATGAATGGTTTTTGCATCACGTTTCTCGAGGTAAACATTCAATTATAATCTGTTTTAACTAAAAATGTAAAAAAACTCAACTTAAAATCAATTATGGGATTATATAACCATTTAAAGGGAGAAACAAAGCTTTTGAAGGCATAAGTGACTATAAAAGAAGGTTTCTTCTCAATGAATGGTTTTTGCATCACGTTTCTCGAGGTAAACATTCAATTATAATCTGTTTTAACCAAAAATGTAAAAAAAATGCAACTTAAAATCAATTATGAGATTATATAACCATTTAAAGGGAGAAACAAAGCTTTTGAAGGCATAAGTGACTATAAAAGAAGTTTTCTTCTCGATGAATGGTTTTTACATCACGTTTCTCGAGGTAAACATTCAATTATAATCTGTTTTAACCAAAAATGTAAAAAAATTCAACTTAAAATAAATTATGAGATTGTATAACCATTTAAAGGGAGAAACAAAGCTTTTGAAGGCATAAGTGACTATAAAAGAAGTTTTCTTCTCAATGAATGGTTTTTGCATCACGTTTCTCGAGGTAAACATACAATTATAATCTGTTTTAACCAAAAATGTAAAAAAAACTAAACTTAAAATCAATTATGAGGTTATATAACCATTTAAAGGGAGAAACAAAGCTTTTGAAGGCATAAGTGACTATAAAAGAAGTTTTCTTCTCAATGAATGGTTTTTGCATCACGTTTCTCGAGGTAAACATACAATTATAATCTGTTTTAACCAAAAATGTAAAAAAAACTAAACTTAAAATCAATTATGAGGTTATATAACCATTTAAAGGGAGAAACAAAGCTTTTGAAGGTATAGGTGACTATAAAAGAAGTTTTCTTCTCAATGAATGGTTTTTGCATCACGTTTCTCGAGGTAAACATTCAATTATAATCTGTTTTAACCAAAAATGCAAAACAATTCAACTTAAAATCAATTATGAGATTATATAAGCATTTAAAGGGAGAAACAAAGCTTTTGAAGGCATAAGTGACTATAAAAGAAGGTTTCTTCTCAATGAATGGCTTTCGCTTCAAGATTCTAGAGGTAAACGTTCAATTATAATCTGTTTTAACCAAAAATGTAAAAAAATTCAACTTAAAATAAATTATGAGATTGTATAACCATTTAAAGGGAGAAACAAAGCTTTTGAAGGCATAAGTGACTATAAAAGAAGTTTTCTTCTCAATGAATGGTTTTTGCATCACGTTTCTCGAGGTAAACATTCAATTATAATCTGTTTTAACTAAAAATGTAAAAAAACTCAACTTAAAATCAATTATGGGATTATATAACCATTTAAAGGGAGAAACAAAACTTTTGAAGGCATAAGTGACTATAAAAGAAGGTTTCTTCTCAATGAATGGTTTTTGCATCACGTTTCTCGAGGTAAACATTCAATTATAATCTGTTTTAACCAAAAATGTATAAAAAATGCAACTTAAAATCAATTATGAGATTATATAACCATTTAAAGGGAGAAACAAAGCTTTTGAAGGCATAAGTGACTATAAAAGAAGTTTTCTTCTCGATGAATGGTTTTTACATCACGTTTCTCGAGGTAAACATTCAATTATAATCTGTTTTAACCAAAAATGTAAAAAAATTCAACTTAAAATAAATTATGAGATTGTATAACCATTTAAAGGGAGAAACAAAGCTTTTGAAGGCATAAGTGACTATAAAAGAAGTTTTCTTCTCAATGAATGGTTTTTGCATCACGTTTCTCGAGGTAAACATACAATTATAATCTGTTTTAACCAAAAATGTAAAAAAAACTAAACTTAAAATCAATTATGAGGTTATATAACCATTTAAAGGGAGAAACAAAGCTTTTGAAGGTATAGGTGACTATAAAAGAAGTTTTCTTCTCAATGAATGGTTTTTGCATCACGTTTCCCAAGGTAAACATTCAATTATAATCTGTTTTAATAAAAAATGTAAAAAAAATTCAATTTAAAATCAATTATGAGATTATATAACCATTTAAAGGGAGAAATAAAGCTTTTGAAGGCACAAGTGACTATAAGAGAAGTTTTCTTCTCGATGAATGGTTTTTACATCACGTTTCTCGAGGTAAACATTCAATTATAATCTGTTTTAACCAAAAATGTAAAAAAATTCAACTTAAAATAAATTATGAGATTGTATAACCATTTAAAGGGAGAAACAAAGCTTTTGAAGGCATAAGTGACTATAAAAGAAGTTTTCTTCTCAATGAATGGTTTTTGCATCACGTTTCTCGAGGTAAACATTCAATTATAATCTGTTTTAACTAAAAATGTAAAAAAACTCAACTTAAAATCAATTATGGGATTATATAACCATTTAAAGGGAGAAACAAAGCTTTTGAAGGCATAAGTGACTATAAAAGAAGGTTTCTTCTCAATGAATGGTTTTTGCATCACGTTTCTTGAGGTAAACATTCAATTATAATCTGTTTTAACCAAAAATGTAAAAAAAATGCAACTTAAAATCAATTATGAGATTATATAACCATTTAAAGGGAGAAACAAAGCTTTTGAAGGCATAAGTGACTATAAAAGAAGTTTTCTTCTCGATGAATGGTTTTTACATCACGTTTCTCGAGGTAAACATTCAATTATAATCTGTTTTAACCAAAAATGTAAAAAAATTCAACTTAAAATAAATTATGAGATTGTATAACCATTTAAAGGGAGAAACAAAGCTTTTGAAGGCATAAGTGACTATAAAAGAAGTTTTCTTCTCAATGAATGGTTTTTGCATCACGTTTCTCGAGGTAAACATTCAATTATAATCTGTTTTAACTAAAAATGTAAAAAAACTCAACTTAAAATCAATTATGGGATTATATAACCATTTAAAGGGAGAAACAAAGCTTTTGAAGGCATAAGTGACTATAAAAGAAGGTTTCTTCTCAATGAATGGTTTTTGCATCACGTTTCTGGAGGTAAACATTCAATTATAATCTGTTTTAACCAAAAATGTAAAAAAAATGCAACTTAAAATCAATTATGAGATTATATAACCATTTAAAGGGAGAAACAAAGCTTTTGAAGGCATAAGTGACTATAAAAGAAGTTTTCTTCTCGATGAATGGTTTTTACATCACGTTTCTCGAGGTAAACATTCAATTATAATCTGTTTTAACCAAAAATGTACAAAAAACGTAACTTAAAATCAATTATGAGATTATATAACCATTTAAAGGGAGAAACAAAGCTTTTGAAGGCATAAGTGACTATAAAAGAAGTTTTCTTCTCAATGAATGGTTTTTGCATCACGTTTCTCGAGGTAAACATTCAATTATAATCTGTTTTAACCAAAAATGTAAAAAAAACGCAACTTAAAATCAATTATGAGATTATATAACCATTTAAAGGGAGAAACAAAGCTTTTGAAGGCATAAGTGACTATAAAAGAAGTTTTCTTCTCAATGAATGGTTTTTGCATCACGTTTCTCGAGGTAAACATTCAATTATAATCTGTTTTAACCAAAAATGTAAAAAAAACGCAACTTAAAATCAATTATGAGATTATATAACCATTTAAAGGGAGAAACAAAGCTTTTGAAGGCATAAGTGACTATAAAAGAAGTTTTCTTCTCAATGAATGGTTTTTGCATCACGTTTCTCGAGGTAAACATTCAATTATAATCTGTTTTAACTAAAAATGTAAAAAAACTCAACTTAAAATCAATTATGGGATTATATAACCATTTAAAGGGAGAAACAAAGCTTTTGAAGGCATAAGTGACTATAAAAGAAGGTTTCTTCTCAATGAATGGTTTTTGCATCACGTTTCTTGAGGTAAACATTCAATTATAATCTGTTTTAACCAAAAATGTAAAAAAAATGCAACTTAAAATCAATTATGAGATTATATAACCATTTAAAGGGAGAAACAAAGCTTTTGAAGGCATAAGTGACTATAAAAGAAGTTTTCTTCTCGATGAATGGTTTTTACATCACGTTTCTCGAGGTAAACATTCAATTATAATCTGTTTTAACCAAAAATGTACAAAAAACGTAACTTAAAATCAATTATGAGATTATATAACCATTTAAAGGGAGAAACAAAGCTTTTGAAGGCATAAGTGACTATAAAAGAAGTTTTCTTCTCAATGAATGGTTTTTGCATCACGTTTCTCGAGGTAAACATTCAATTATAATCTGTTTTAACAAAAAATGTACAAAAAACGCAACTTAAAATCAATTATGAGATTATATAACCATTTAAAGGGAGAAACAAAGCTTTTGAAGGCATAAGTGACTATAAAAGAAGTTTTCTTCTCAATGAATGGTTTTTGCATCACGTTTCTCGAGGTAAACATTCAATTATAATCTGTTTTAACCAAAAATGTACAAAAATTCAACTTAAAATCAATTATGAGATTATATAACCATTTAAAGGGAGAAGCAAAGCTTTTGAAGGCATAAGCGACTATAAAAGAAGTTTTCTTCTCAATGAATGGTTTTTGCATCACGTTTCTCGAGGTAAACATTCAATTATAATCTGTTTTAACCAAAAATGTACAAAAAACGTAACTTAAAATCAATTATGAGATTATATAACCATTTAAAGGGAGAAACAAAGCTTTTGAAGGCATAAGTGATTATAAAAGAAGTTTTCTTCTCAATGAATGGTTTTTGCATCACGTTTCTCGAGGTAAACATTCAATTATAATCTGTTTTAACCAAAAATCTAAAAAAATTCAACTTAAAATCTATTATGAGATTATATAACCATTTAAAGGGTGAAACAAAGCTTTTGAAGGCATAAGTGACTATAAAAGAAGATTTCTTCTCAATGAATGATTTTTGCATCACGTTTCTCGAGGTAAACATTCAATTATAATCTGTTTTAACCAAAAATGTAAAAAAATTCAACTTAAAATCAATTATGAGATTATATAAGCATTTAAAGGGAGAAACAAAGCTTTTGAAGGCATAAGTGACTATAAAAGAAGTTTTCTTCTCAATGAATGGTTTTTGCATCACGTTTCTCGAGGTAAACATTCAATTATAATCTGTTTTAACCAAAAATGTAAAAAAAACGCAACTTAAATTCGATTATGAGATTATATAACCATTTAAAGGGAGAAACAAATCTTTTGAAGGCATAAGTGACTATAAAAGAAGGTTTCTTCTCAATGAATGGTTTTTGCATCACGTTTCATGAGGTAAACATTCAATTATAATCTGTTTTAACCATAAATGTAAAAAAATTCAACTTAAAATCTATTATGAGATTATATAACCATTTAAAGAGATAAACAAAGCTTTTGAAGGCATAAGTGACTATAAAAGAAGTTTTCTTCTCAATGAATGGTTTGTGCATCACGTTTCTCAAGGTAAACATTCAATTATAATCTGTTTTAACAAAAAATGTAAAAAAAATGTAACTTAAAATCAATTATGAGATTATATAACCATTTAAAGGGAGAAACAAAGCTGTTGAAGGCATAAGTGACTATAAAAGAAGTTTTCTTCTCGATGAATGGTTTTTACATCACGTTTCTCGAGATAAACATTCAATTATAATCTGTTTTAACCAAAAATGTAAAAAAATTCAACTTAAAATCAATTATGAGATTATATAACCATTTAAAGGGAGAAACAAAGCTTTTGAAGGCATAAGTGACTATAAAAGAAGTTTTCTTCTCAATGAATGGTTTTTGCATCACGTTTCTCGAGGTAAACATTCAATTATAATCTGTTTTAACCAAAAATGTACAAAAAACGTAACTTAAAATCAATTATGAGATTATATAACCATTTAAAGGGAGAAACAAAGCTTTTGAAGGCATAAGTGACTATAAAAGAAGTTTTCTTCTCAATGAATGGTTTTTGCATCACGTTTCTCGAGGTAAACATTCAATTATAATCTGTTTTAACCAAAAATGTAAAAAAAACGCAACTTAAAATCAATTATGAGATTATATAACTATTTAAAGGGAGAAACAAAGCTTTTGAAGGCATAAGTGACTATAAAAGAAGTTTTCTTCTCAATGAATGGTTTTTGCATCACGTTTCTCGAGGTAAACATTCAATTATAATCTGTTTTAACCAAAAATGTAAAAAAATTCAACTTAAAATCAATTATGAGATTATATAACCATTTAAAGGGAGAAGCAAAGCTTTTGAAGGCATAAGCGACTATAAAAGAAGTTTTCTTCTCAATGAATGGTTTTTGCATCACGTTTCTCGAGGTAAACATTCAATTATAATCTGTTTTAACCAAAAATGTAAAAAAACTAAACTTAAAATCAATTATGAGATTATATAACCATTTAAAGGGAGAAACAAAGCTTTTGAAGGCATAAGTGACTATAAAAGAAGTTTTCTTCTCAATGAATGGCTTTCGCTTCAAGATTCTCAAGGTAAACATTCAATTATAATCTGTTTTAACCAAAAATGTAAAAAAATTCAACTTCAAATCAATTATGAGATTATATAACCATTTAAAGGGAGAAACAAAGCTTTTGAAGGAATAAGTGACTATAAAAGAAGTTTTCTTCTCAATGAATGGTTTTTGCATCACGTTTCTCAAGGTAAACATTCAATTATAATCTGTTTTAACCAAAAATGTAAAAAAAACTAAACTTAAAATCAATTATGAGGTTATATAACCATTTAAAGGGAGAAACAAAGCTTTTGAAGGCATAAGTGACTATAAAAGAAGTTTTCTTCTCAATGAATGGTTTTTGCATCACGTTTCTCGAGGTAAACATTCAATTATAATCTGTTTTAACTAAAAATGTAAAAAAACTCAACTTAAAATCAATTATGGGATTATATAACCATTTAAAGGGAGAAACAAAGCTTTTGAAGGCATAAGTGACTATAAAAGAAGGTTTCTTCTCAATGAATGGTTTTTGCATCACGTTTCTCGAGGTAAACATTCAATTATAATCTGTTTTAACCAAAAATGTAAAAAAAATGCAACTTAAAATCAATTATGAGATTATATAACCATTTAAAGGGAGAAACAAAGCTTTTGAAGGCATAAGTGACTATAAAAGAAGTTTTCTTCTCGATGAATGGTTTTTACATCACGTTTCTCGAGGTAAACATTCAATTATAATCTGTTTTAACCAAAAATGTAAAAAAATTAAACTTAAAATAAATTATGAGATTGTATAACCATTTCAAGGGAGAAACAAAGCTTTTGAAGGCATAAGTGACTATAAAAGAAGTTTTCTTCTCAATGAATGGTTTTTGCATCACGTTTCTCGAGGTAAACATACAATTATAATCTGTTTTAACCAAAAATGTAAAAAAAACTAAACTTAAAATCAATTATGAGGTTATATAACCATTTAAAGGGAGAAACAAAGCTTTTGAAGGTATAGGTGACTATAAAAGAAGTTTTCTTCTCAATGAATGGTTTTTGCATCACGTTTCCCAAGGTAAACATTCAATTATAATCTGTTTTAATAAAAAATGTAAAAAAAATTCAATTTAAAATCAATTATGAGATTATATAACCATTTAAAGGGAGAAATAAAGCTTTTGAAGGCACAAGTGACTATAAGAGAAGTTTTCTTCTCGATGAATGGTTTTTACATCACGTTTCTCGAGGTAAACATTCAATTATAATCTATTTTAACCAAAAATGTAAAAAAATTCAACTTAAAATCAATTATGAGATTATATAACCATTTAAAGGGAGAAACAAAGCTTTTGAAGGCATAAGTGACTATAAAAGATGTTTTCTTCTCAATGAACGGTTTTTGTATCACGTTTCTCGAGGTAAACATTCAATTATAATCTGTTTTAACCAAAAATGTAAAAAAATTCAACTTAAAATCTATTATGAGATTATATAACCATTTAAAGGGTGAAATAAAGCTTTTGAAGGCATAAGTGACTATAAAAGAAGTTTTCTTCTCAATGAATGGTTTTTGCATCACGTTTCTCGAGGTAAACATTCAATTATAATCTGTTTTAACCAAAAATGTAAAAAAATTCAACTTAAAATCTATTATGAGATTATATAACCATTTAAAGGGTGAAACAAAGCTTTTGAAGGCATAAGTGACTATAAAAGAAGATTTCATCTCAATGAATGATTTTTGCATCACGTTTCTCGAGGTAAACATTCAATTATAATCTGTTTTAACCAAAAATGTAAAAAAATTCAACTTAAAATCAATTATGAGATTATATAAGCATTTAAAGGGAGAAACAAAGCTTTTGAAGGCATAAGTGACTATAAAAGAAGTTTTCTTCTCAATGAATGGTTTTTGCATCACGTTTCTCGAGGTAAACATTCAATTATAATCTGTTTTAACCAAAAATGTAAAAAAAACGCAACTTAAATTCGATTATGAGATTATATAACCATTTAAAGGGAGAAACAAATCTTTTGAAGGCATAAGTGACTATAAAAGAAGGTTTCTTCTCAATGAATGGTTTTTGCATCACGTTTCATGAGGTAAACATTCAATTATAATCTGTTTTAACCATAAATGTAAAAAAATTCAACTTAAAATCTATTATGAGATTATATAACCATTTAAAGAGATAAACAAAGCTTTTGAAGGCATAAGTGACTATAAAAGAAGTTTTCTTCTCAATGAATGGTTTGTGCATCACGTTTCTCAAGGTAAACATTCAATTATAATCTGTTTTAACCAAAAATGTAAAAAAAATGTAACTTAAAATCAATTATGAGATTATATAACCATTTAAAGGGAGAAACAAAGCTGTTGAAGGCATAAGTGACTATAAAAGAAGTTTTCTTCTCGATGAATGGTTTTTACATCACGTTTCTCGAGATAAACATTCAATTATAATCTGTTTTAACCAAAAATGTAAAAAAATTCAACTTAAAATCAATTATGAGATTATATAACCATTTAAAGGGAGAAACAAAGCTTTTGAAGGCATAAGTGACTATAAAAGAAGTTTTCTTCTCAATGAATGGTTTTTGCATCACGTTTCTCGAGGTAAACATTCAATTATAATCTGTTTTAACCAAAAATGTACAAAAAACGTAACTTAAAATAAATTATGAGATTATATAACCATTTAAAGGGAGAAACAAAGCTTTTGAAGGCATAAGTGACTATAAAAGAAGTTTTCTTCTCAATGAATGGTTTTTGCATCACGTTTCTCGAGGTAAACATTCAATTATAATCTGTTTTAACCAAAAATGTAAAAAAAAACGCAACTTAAAATCAATTATGAGATTATATAACTATTTAAAGGGAGAAACAAAGCTTTTGAAGGCATAAGTGACTATAAAAGAAGTTTTCTTCTCAATGAATGGTTTTTGCATCACGTTTCTCGAGGTAAACATTCAATTATAATCTGTTTTAACCAAAAATGTAAAAAAATTCAACTTAAAATCAATTATGAGATTATATAACCATTTAAAGGGAGAAGCAAAGCTTTTGAAGGCATAAGCGACTATAAAAGAAGTTTTCTTCTCAATGAATGGTTTTTGCATCACGTTTCTCGAGGTAAACATTCAATTATAATCTGTTTTAACCAAAAATGTAAAAAAACTAAACTTAAAATCAATTATGAGATTATATAACCATTTAAAGGGAGAAACAAAGCTTTTGAAGGCATAAGTGACTATAAAAGAAGTTTTCTTCTCAATGAATGGCTTTCGCTTCAAGATTCTCAAGGTAAACATTCAATTATAATCTGTTTTAACCAAAAATGTAAAAAAATTCAACTTCAAATCAATTATGAGATTATATAACCATTTAAAGGGAGAAACAAAGCTTTTGAAGGCATAAGTGACTATAAAAGAAGTTTTCTTCTCAATGAATGGTTTTTGCATCACGTTTCTCGAGGTAAACATTCAATTATAATCTGTTTTAACCAAAAATGTAAAAAAACTAAACTTAAAATCAATTATGAGATTATATAACCATTTAAAGGGAGAAACAAAGCTTTTGAAGGCATAAGTGACTATAAAAGAAGTTTTCTTCTCAATGAATGGCTTTCGCTTCAAGATTCTCAAGGTAAACATTCAATTATAATCTGTTTTAACCAAAAATGTAAAAAAATTCAACTTAAAATCAATTATGAGATTATATAACCATTTAAAGGGAGAAACAAAGCTTTTGAAGGCATAAGTGACTATAAAAGAAGTTTTCTTCTCGATGAATGGCTTTTGCTTCAAGATTCTCAAGGTAAACATTCAATTATAATCTGTTTTAACCAAAAATGTAAAAAAATTCAACTTAAAATCAATTATGAGGTTATATAACCATTTAAAGGGAGAAACAAAGCTTTTGAAGGCATAAGTGACTATAAAAGAAGTTTTCTTCTCAATGAATGGTTTTTGCATCACGTTTCTCGAGGTAAACATTCAATTATAATCTGTTTTAACTAAAAATGTAAAAAAACTCAACTTAAAATCAATTATGGGATTATATAACCATTTAAAGGGAGAAACAAAGCTTTTGAAGGCATAAGTGACTATAAAAGAAGGTTTCTTCTCAATGAATGGTTTTTGCATCACGTTTCTCGAGGTAAACATTCAATTATAATCTGTTTTCACCAAAAATGTAAAAAAAATGCAACTTAAAATCAATTATGAGATTATATAACCATTTAAAGGGAGAAACAAAGCTTTTGAAGGCATAAGTGACTATAAAAGAAGTTTTCTTCTCGATGAATGGTTTTTACATCACGTTTCTCGAGGTAAACATTCAATTATAATCTGTTTTAACCAAAAATGTAAAAAAATTCAACTTAAAATAAATTATGAGATTGTATAACCATTTAAAGGGAGAAACAAAGCTTTTGAAGGCATAAGTGACTATAAAAGAAGTTTTCTTCTCAATGAATGGTTTTTGCATCACGTTTCTCGAGGTAAACATACAATTATAATCTGTTTTAACCAAAAATGTAAAAAAAACTAAACTTAAAATCAATTATGAGGTTATATAACCATTTAAAGGGAGAAACAAAGCTTTTGAAGGTATAGGTGACTATAAAAGAAGTTTTCTTCTCAATGAATGGTTTTTGCATCACGTTTCCCAAGGTAAACATTCAATTATAATCTGTTTTAATAAAAAATGTAAAAAAAATTCAATTTAAAATCAATTATGAGATTATATAACCATTTAAAGGGAGAAATAAAGCTTTTGAAGGCACAAGTGACTATAAAAGAAGTTTTCTTCTCAATGAATGGTTTTTGCATCACGTTTCTCGAGGTAAACATTCAATTATAATCTGTTTTAAACAAAAATGTAAAACAATTCAACTTAAAATCAATTATGAGATTATATAAGCATTTAAAGGGAGAAACAAAGCTTTTGAAGGCATAAGTGACTATAAAAGAAGTTTTCTTCTCAATGAATGGTTTTTGCATCACGTTTCTCGAGGTAAACATTCAATTATAATCTGTTTTAACCAAAAATGCAAAACAATTCAACTTAAAATCAATTATGAGATTATATAAGCATTTAAAGGGAGAAACAAAGCTTTTGAAGGCATAAGTGACTATAAAAGAAGGTTTCTTCTCAATGAATGGCTTTCGCTTCAAGATTCTAGAGGTAAACGTTCAATTATAATCTGTTTTAACCAAAAATGTAAAAAAATTCAACTTAAAATAAATTATGAGATTGTATAACCATTTAAAGGGAGAAACAAAGCTTTTGAAGGCATAAGTGACTATAAAAGAAGTTTTCTTCTCAATGAATGGTTTTTGCATCACGTTTCTCGAGGTAAACATTCAATTATAATCTGTTTTAACTAAAAATGTAAAAAAACTCAACTTAAAATCAATTATGGGATTATATAACCATTTAAAGGGAGAAACAAAGCTTTTGAAGGCATAAGTGACTATAAAAGAAGGTTTCTTCTCAATGAATGGTTTTTGCATCACGTTTCTCGAGGTAAACATTCAATTATAATCTGTTTTAACCAAAAATGTAAAAAAAATGCAACTTAAAATCAATTATGAGATTATATAACCATTTAAAGGGAGAAACAAAGCTTTTGAAGGTATAGGTGACTATAAAAGAAGTTTTCTTCTCAATGAATGGTTTTTGTATCACGTTTCTCGAGGTAAACATACAATTATAATCTGTTTTAACCAAAAATGTAAAAAAAACTAAACTTAAAATCAATTATGAGGTTATATAACCATTTAAAGGGAGAAACAAAGCTTTTGAAGGTATAGGTGACTATAAAAGAAGTTTTCTTCTCAATGAATGGTTTTTGCATCACGTTTCCCAAGGTAAACATTCAATTATAATCTGTTTTAATAAAAAATGTAAAAAAAATTCAATTTAAAATCAATTATGAGATTATATAACCATTTAAAGGGAGAAATAAAGCTTTTGAAGGCACAAGTGACTATAAGAGAAGTTTTCTTCTCGATGAATGGTTTTTACATCACGTTTCTCGAGGTAAACATTCAATTATAATCTGTTTTAACCAAAAATGTAAAAAATTCAACTTAAAATAAATTATGAGATTGTATAACCATTTAAAGGGAGAAACAAAGCTTTTGAAGGCATAAGTGACTATAAAAGAAGTTTTCTTCTCAATGAATGGTTTTTGCATCACGTTTCTCGAGGTAAACATTCAATTATAATCTGTTTTAACTAAAAATGTAAAAAAACTCAACTTAAAATCAATTATGGGATTATATAACCATTTAAAGGGAGAAACAAAGCTTTTGAAGGCATAAGTGACTATAAAAGAAGGTTTCTTCTCAATGAATGGTTTTTGCATCACGTTTCTCGAGGTAAACATTCAATTATAATCTGTTTTAACCAAAAATGTAAAAAAAATGCAACTTAAAATCAATTATGAGATTATATAACCATTTAAAGGGAGAAACAAAGCTTTTGAAGGCATAAGTGACTATAAAAGAAGTTTTCTTCTCGATGAATGGTTTTTACATCACGTTTCTCGAGGTAAACATTCAATTATAATCTGTTTTAACCAAAAATGTAAAAAAATTCAACTTAAAATAAATTATGAGATTGTATAACCATTTAAAGGGAGAAACAAAGCTTTTGAAGGCATAAGTGACTATAAAAGAAGTTTTCTTCTCAATGAATGGTTTTTGCATCACGTTTCTCGAGGTAAACATACAATTATAATCTGTTTTAACCAAAAATGTAAAAAAAACTAAACTTAAAATCAATTATGAGGTTATATAACCATTTAAAGGGAGAAACAAAGCTTTTGAAGGTATAGGTGACTATAAAAGAAGTTTTCTTCTCAATGAATGGTTTTTGCATCACGTTTCCCAAGGTAAACATTCAATTATAATCTGTTTTAATAAAAAATGTAAAAAAAATTCAATTTAAAATCAATTATGAGATTATATAACCATTTAAAGGGAGAAACAAAGCTTTTGAAGGCATAAGTGACTATAAAAGAAGGTTTTCTTCTCAATGAATGGCTTTCACTTCAAGATTCTAGAGGTAAACGTTCAATTATAATCTGTTTTAACCAAAAATGTAAAAAAATTCAACTTAAAATAAATTATGAGATTGTATAACCATTTAAAGGGAGAAACAAAGCTTTTGAAGGCATAAGTGACTATAAAAGAAGTTTTATTCTCAATGAATGGTTTTTGCATCACGTTTCTCGAGGTAAACATTCAATTATAATCTGTTTTAACTAAAAATGTAAAAAAACTCAACTTAAAATCAATTATGGGATTATATAACCATTTAAAGGGAGAAACAAAGCTTTTGAAGGCATAAGTGACTATAAAAGAAGGTTTCTTCTCAATGAATGGTTTTTGCATCACGTTTCTCGAGGTAAACATTCAATTATAATCTGTTTTAACCAAAAATGTAAAAAAAATGCAACTTAAAATCAATTATGAGATTATATAACCATTTAAAGGGAGAAACAAAGCTTTTGAAGGCATAAGTGACTATAAAAGAAGTTTTCTTCTCGATGAATGGTTTTTACATCACGTTTCTCGAGGTAAACATTCAATTATAATCTGTTTTAACCAAAAATGTAAAAAAATTCAACTTAAAATAAATTATGAGATTGTATAACCATTTAAAGGGAGAAACAAAGCTTTTGAAGGCATAAGTGACTATAAAAGAAGTTTTCTTCTCAATGAATGGTTTTTGCATCACGTTTCTCGAGGTAAACATACAATTATAATCTGTTTTAACCAAAAATGTAAAAAAAACTAAACTTAAAATCAATTATGAGGTTATATAACCATTTAAAGGGAGAAACAAAGCTTTTGAAGGCATAAGTGACTATAAAAGAAGTTTTCTTCTCAATGAATGGTTTTTGCATCACGTTTCTCGAGGTAAACATACAATTATAATCTGTTTTAACCAAAAATGTAAAAAAAACTAAACTTAAAATCAATTATGAGGTTATATAACCATTTAAAGGGAGAAACAAAGCTTTTGAAGGTATAGGTGACTATAAAAGAAGTTTTCTTCTCAATGAATGGTTTTTGCATCACGTTTCTCGAGGTAAACATTCAATTATAATCTGTTTTAACTAAAAATGTAAAAAAACTCAACTTAAAATCAATTATGGGATTATATAACCATTTAAAGGGAGAAACAAAGCTTTTGAAGGCATAAGTGACTATAAAAGAAGGTTTCTTCTCAATGAATGGTTTTTGCATCACGTTTCTTGAGGTAAACATTCAATTATAATCTGTTTTAACCAAAAATGTAAAAAAAATGCAACTTAAAATCAATTATGAGATTATATAACCATTTAAAGGGAGAAACAAAGCTTTTGAAGGCATAAGTGACTATAAAAGAAGTTTTCTTCTCGATGAATGGTTTTTACATCACGTTTCTCGAGGTAAACATTCAATTATAATCTGTTTTAACCAAAAATGTACAAAAATTCAACTTAAAATCAATTATGAGATTATATAACCATTTAAAGGGAGAAGCAAAGCTTTTGAAGGCATAAGCGACTATAAAAGAAGTTTTCTTCTCAATGAATGGTTTTTGCATCACGTTTCTCGAGGTAAACATTCAATTATAATCTGTTTTAACCAAAAATGTACAAAAAACGTAACTTAAAATCAATTATGAGATTATATAACCATTTAAAGGGAGAAACAAAGCTTTTGAAGGCATAAGTGATTATAAAAGAAGTTTTCTTCTCAATGAATGGTTTTTGCATCACGTTTCTCGAGGTAAACATTCAATTATAATCTGTTTTAACCAAAAATCTAAAAAAATTCAACTTAAAATCTATTATGAGATTATATAACCATTTAAAGGGTGAAACAAAGCTTTTGAAGGCATAAGTGACTATAAAAGAAGATTTCTTCTCAATGAATGATTTTTGCATCACGTTTCTCGAGGTAAACATTCAATTATAATCTGTTTTAACCAAAAATGTAAAAAAATTCAACTTAAAATCAATTATGAGATTATATAAGCATTTAAAGGGAGAAACAAAGCTTTTGAAGGCATAAGTGACTATAAAAGAAGTTTTCTTCTCAATGAATGGTTTTTGCATCACGTTTCTCGAGGTAAACATTCAATTATAATCTGTTTTAACCAAAAATGTAAAAAAAACGCAACTTAAATTCGATTATGAGATTATATAACCATTTAAAGGGAGAAACAAATCTTTTGAAGGCATAAGTGACTATAAAAGAAGGTTTCTTCTCAATGAATGGTTTTTGCATCACGTTTCATGAGGTAAACATTCAATTATAATCTGTTTTAACCATAAATGTAAAAAAATTCAACTTAAAATCTATTATGAGATTATATAACCATTTAAAGAGATAAACAAAGCTTTTGAAGGCATAAGTGACTATAAAAGAAGTTTTCTTCTCAATGAATGGTTTGTGCATCACGTTTCTCAAGGTAAACATTCAATTATAATCTGTTTTAACCAAAAATGTAAAAAAAATGTAACTTAAAATCAATTATGAGATTATATAACCATTTAAAGGGAGAAACAAAGCTGTTGAAGGCATAAGTGACTATAAAAGAAGTTTTCTTCTCGATGAATGGTTTTTACATCACGTTTCTCGAGATAAACATTCAATTATAATCTGTTTTAACCAAAAATGTAAAAAAATTCAACTTAAAATCTATTATGAGATTATATAACCATTTAAAGAGATAAACAAAGCTTTTGAAGGCATAAGTGACTATAAAAGAAGTTTTCTTCTCAATGAATGGTTTGTGCATCACGTTTCTCAAGGTAAACATTCAATTATAATCTGTTTTAACAAAAAATGTACAAAAAACGTAACTTAAAATCAATTATGAGATTATATAACCATTTAAAGGGAGAAACAAAGCTTTTGAAGGCATAAGTGACTATAAAAGAAGGTTTCTTCTCAATGAATGGTTTTTGCATCACGTTTCTCGAGGTAAACATTCAATTATAATCTGTTTTAACCAAAAATGTACAAAAATTCAACTTAAAATCAATTATGAGATTATATAACCATTTAAAGGGAGAAGCAAAGCTTTTGAAGGCATAAGCGACTATAAAAGAAGTTTTCTTCTCAATGAATGGTTTTTGCATCACGTTTCTCGAGGTAAACATTCAATTATAATCTGTTTTAACCAAAAATGTACAAAAAACGTAACTTAAAATCAATTATGAGATTATATAACCATTTAAAGGGAGAAACAAAGCTTTTGAAGGCATAAGTGATTATAAAAGAAGTTTTCTTCTCAATGAATGGTTTTTGCATCACGTTTCTCGAGGTAAACATTCAATTATAATCTGTTTTAACCAAAAATCTAAAAAAATTCAACTTAAAATCTATTATGAGATTATATAACCATTTAAAGGGTGAAACAAAGCTTTTGAAGGCATAAGTGACTATAAAAGAAGATTTCTTCTCAATGAATGATTTTTGCATCACGTTTCTCGAGGTAAACATTCAATTATAATCTGTTTTAACCAAAAATGTAAAAAAATTCAACTTAAAATCAATTATGAGATTATATAAGCATTTAAAGGGAGAAACAAAGCTTTTGAAGGCATAAGTGACTATAAAAGAAGTTTTCTTCTCAATGAATGGTTTTTGCATCACGTTTCTCGAGGTAAACATTCAATTATAATCTGTTTTAACCAAAAATGTAAAAAAAACGCAACTTAAATTCGATTATGAGATTATATAACCATTTAAAGGGAGAAACAAATCTTTTGAAGGCATAAGTGACTATAAAAGAAGGTTTCTTCTCAATGAATGGTTTTTGCATCACGTTTCATGAGGTAAACATTCAATTATAATCTGTTTTAACCATAAATGTAAAAAAATTCAACTTAAAATCTATTATGAGATTATATAACCATTTAAAGAGATAAACAAAGCTTTTGAAGGCATAAGTGACTATAAAAGAAGTTTTCTTCTCAATGAATGGTTTGTGCATCACGTTTCTCAAGGTAAACATTCAATTATAATCTGTTTTAACCAAAAATGTAAAAAAAATGTAACTTAAAATCAATTATGAGATTATATAACCATTTAAAGGGAGAAACAAAGCTGTTGAAGGCATAAGTGACTATAAAAGAAGTTTTCTTCTCGATGAATGGTTTTTACATCACGTTTCTCGAGATAAACATTCAATTATAATCTGTTTTAACCAAAAATGTAAAAAAATTCAACTTAAAATCAATTATGAGATTATATAACCATTTAAAGGGAGAAACAAAGCTTTTGAAGGCATAAGTGACTATAAAAGAAGTTTTCTTCTCAATGAATGGTTTTTGCATCACGTTTCTCGAGGTAAACATTCAATTATAATCTGTTTTAACCAAAAATGTACAAAAAACGTAACTTAAAATAAATTATGAGATTATATAACCATTTAAAGGGAGAAACAAAGCTTTTGAAGGCATAAGTGACTATAAAAGAAGTTTTCTTCTCAATGAATGGTTTTTGCATCACGTTTCTCGAGGTAAACATTCAATTATAATCTGTTTTAACCAAAAATGTAAAAAAAACGCAACTTAAAATCAATTATGAGATTATATAACTATTTAAAGGGAGAAACAAAGCTTTTGAAGGCATAAGTGACTATAAAAGAAGTTTTCTTCTCAATGAATGGTTTTTGCATCACGTTTCTCGAGGTAAACATTCAATTATAATCTGTTTTAACCAAAAATGTAAAAAAATTCAACTTAAAATCAATTATGAGATTATATAACCATTTAAAGGGAGAAGCAAAGCTTTTGAAGGCATAAGCGACTATAAAAGAAGTTTTCTTCTCAATGAATGGTTTTTGCATCACGTTTCTCGAGGTAAACATTCAATTATAATCTGTTTTAACCAAAAATGTAAAAAAACTAAACTTAAAATCAATTATGAGATTATATAACCATTTAAAGGGAGAAACAAAGCTTTTGAAGGCATAAGTGACTATAAAAGAAGTTTTCTTCTCAATGAATGGCTTTCGCTTCAAGATTCTCAAGGTAAACATTCAATTATAATCTGTTTTAACCAAAAATGTAAAAAAATTCAACTTCAAATCAATTATGAGATTATATAACCATTTAAAGGGAGAAACAAAGCTTTTGAAGGCATAAGTGACTATAAAAGAAGTTTTCTTCTCAATGAATGGTTTTTGCATCACGTTTCTCGAGGTAAACATTCAATTATAATCTGTTTTAACCAAAAATGTAAAAAAACTAAACTTAAAATCAATTATGAGATTATATAACCATTTAAAGGGAGAAACAAAGCTTTTGAAGGCATAAGTGACTATAAAAGAAGTTTTCTTCTCAATGAATGGCTTTCGCTTCAAGATTCTCAAGGTAAACATTCAATTATAATCTGTTTTAACCAAAAATGTAAAAAAATTCAACTTAAAATCAATTATGAGATTATATAACCATTTAAAGGGAGAAACAAAGCTTTTGAAGGCATAAGTGACTATAAAAGAAGTTTTCTTCTCAATGAATGGCTTTTGCTTCAAGATTCTCAAGGTAAACATTCAATTATAATCTGTTTTAACCAAAAATGTAAAAAAATTCAACTTAAAATCAATTATGAGGTTATATAACCATTTAAAGGGAGAAACAAAGCTTTTGAAGGCATAAGTGACTATAAAAGAAGTTTTCTTCTCAATGAATGGTTTTTGCATCACGTTTCTCGAGGTAAACATTCAATTATAATCTGTTTTAACTAAAAATGTAAAAAAACTCAACTTAAAATCAATTATGGGATTATATAACCATTTAAAGGGAGAAACAAAGCTTTTGAAGGCATAAGTGACTATAAAAGAAGGTTTCTTCTCAATGAATGGTTTTTGCATCACGTTTCTCGAGGTAAACATTCAATTATAATCTGTTTTCACCAAAAATGTAAAAAAAATGCAACTTAAAATCAATTATGAGATTATATAACCATTTAAAGGGAGAAACAAAGCTTTTGAAGGCATAAGTGACTATAAAAGAAGTTTTCTTCTCGATGAATGGTTTTTACATCACGTTTCTCGAGGTAAACATTCAATTATAATCTGTTTTAACCAAAAATGTAAAAAAATTCAACTTAAAATAAATTATGAGATTGTATAACCATTTAAAGGGAGAAACAAAGCTTTTGAAGGCATAAGTGACTATAAAAGAAGTTTTCTTCTCAATGAATGGTTTTTGCATCACGTTTCTCGAGGTAAACATACAATTATAATCTGTTTTAACCAAAAATGTAAAAAAAACTAAACTTAAAATCAATTATGAGGTTATATAACCATTTAAAGGGAGAAACAAAGCTTTTGAAGGTATAGGTGACTATAAAAGAAGTTTTCTTCTCAATGAATGGTTTTTGCATCACGTTTCCCAAGGTAAACATTCAATTATAATCTGTTTTAATAAAAAATGTAAAAAAAATTCAATTTAAAATCAATTATGAGATTATATAACCATTTAAAGGGAGAAATAAAGCTTTTGAAGGCACAAGTGACTATAAAAGAAGTTTTCTTCTCAATGAATGGTTTTTGCATCACGTTTCTCGAGGTAAACATTCAATTATAATCTGTTTTAAACAAAAATGTAAAACAATTCAACTTAAAATCAATTATGAGATTATATAAGCATTTAAAGGGAGAAACAAAGCTTTTGAAGGCATAAGTGACTATAAAAGAAGGTTTCTTCTCAATGAATGGCTTTCGCTTCAAGATTCTAGAGGTAAACGTTCAATTATAATCTGTTTTAACCAAAAATGTAAAAAAATTCAACTTAAAATAAATTATGAGATTGTATAACCATTTAAAGGGAAAAACAAAGCTTTTGAAGGCATAAGTGACTATAAAAGAAGTTTTCTTCTCAATGAATGATTTTTGCAACACGTTTCCCGAGGTAAACATTCAATTATAATCTGTTTTAACCAAAAATGTAAAAAAAACGCAACTTAAAATCTATTATGAGATTATATAACCATTTAAAGGGTGAAACAAAGCTTTTGAAGGCATAAGTGACTATAAAAGAAGTTTTCTTCTCAATGAATGGTTTTTGCATCACGTTTCTCGAGGTAAACATTCAATTATAATCTGTTTTAACCAAAAATGCAAAACAATTCAACTTAAAATCAATTATGAGATTATATAAGCATTTAAAGGGAGAAACAAAGCTTTTGAAGGCATAAGTGACTATAAAAGAAGGTTTCTTCTCAATGAATGGCTTTCGCTTCAAGATTCTAGAGGTAAACGTTCAATTATAATCTGTTTTAACCAAAAATGTAAAAAAATTCAACTTAAAATAAATTATGAGATTGTATAACCATTTAAAGGGAGAAACAAAGCTTTTGAAGGCATAAGTGACTATAAAAGAAGTTTTCTTCTCAATGAATGGTTTTTGCATCACGTTTCTCGAGGTAAACATTCAATTATAATCTGTTTTAACTAAAAATGTAAAAAAACTCAACTTAAAATCAATTATGGGATTATATAACCATTTAAAGGGAGAAACAAAGCTTTTGAAGGCATAAGTGACTATAAAAGAAGGTTTCTTCTCAATGAATGGTTTTTGCATCACGTTTCTCGAGGTAAACATTCAATTATAATCTGTTTTAACCAAAAATGTAAAAAAAATGCAACTTAAAATCAATTATGAGATTATATAACCATTTAAAGGGAGAAACAAAGCTTTTGAAGGCATAAGTGACTATAAAAGAAGTTTTCTTCTCGATGAATGGTTTTTACATCACGTTTCTCGAGGTAAACATTCAATTATAATCTGTTTTAACCAAAAATGTAAAAAAATTCAACTTAAAATAAATTATGAGATTGTATAACCATTTAAAGGGAGAAACAAAGCTTTTGAAGGCATAAGTGACTATAAAAGAAGTTTTCTTCTCAATGAATGGTTTTTGCATCACGTTTCTCGAGGTAAACATACAATTATAATCTGTTTTAACCAAAAATGTAAAAAAAACTAACCTTAAAATCAATTATGAGGTTATATAACCATTTAAAGGGAGAAACAAAGCTTTTGAAGGTATAGGTGACTATAAAAGAAGTTTTCTTCTCAATGAATGGTTTTTGCATCACGTTTCCCAAGGTAAACATTCAATTATAATCTGTTTTAATAAAAAATGTAAAAAAAATTCAATTTAAAATCAATTATGAGATTATATAACCATTTAAAGGGAGAAATAAAGCTTTTGAAGGCACAAGTGACTATAAGAGAAGTTTTCTTCTCGATGAATGGTTTTTACATCACGTTTCTCGAGGTAAACATTCAATTATAATCTGTTTTAACCAAAAATGTAAAAAATTCAACTTAAAATAAATTATGAGATTGTATAACCATTTAAAGGGAGAAACAAAGCTTTTGAAGGCATAAGTGACTATAAAAGAAGTTTTCTTCTCAATGAATGGTTTTTGCATCACGTTTCTCGAGGTAAACATTCAATTATAATCTGTTTTAACTAAAAATGTAAAAAAACTCAACTTAAAATCAATTATGGGATTATATAACCATTTAAAGGGAGAAACAAAGCTTTTGAAGGCATAAGTGACTATAAAAGAAGGTTTCTTCTCAATGAATGGTTTTTGCATCACGTTTCTCGAGGTAAACATTCAATTATAATCTGTTTTAACCAAAAATGTAAAAAAAATGCAACTTAAAATCAATTATGAGATTATATAACCATTTAAAGGGAGAAACAAAGCTTTTGAAGGCATAAGTGACTATAAAAGAAGTTTTCTTCTCGATGAATGGTTTTTACATCACGTTTCTCGAGGTAAACATTCAATTATAATCTGTTTTAACCAAAAATGTAAAAAAATTCAACTTAAAATAAATTATGAGATTGTATAACCATTTAAAGGGAGAAACAAAGCTTTTGAAGGCATAAGTGACTATAAAAGAAGTTTTCTTCTCAATGAATGATTTTTGCATCACGTTTCTCGAGGTAAACATTCAATTATAATCTGTTTTAACTAAAAATGTAAAAAAACTCAACTTAAAATCAATTATGGGATTATATAACCATTTAAAGGGAGAAACAAAGCTTTTGAAGGCATAAGTGACTATAAAAGAAGGTTTCTTCTCAATGAATGGTTTTTGCATCACGTTTCTCAAGGTAAACATTCAATTATAATCTGTTTTAACCAAAAATGTAAAAAAAATGCAACTTAAAATCAATTATGAGATTATATAACCATTTAAAGGGAGAAGCAAAGCTTTTGAAGGCATAAGCGACTATAAAAGAAGTTTTCTTCTCAATGAATGGTTTTTGCATCACGTTTCTCGAGGTAAACATTCAATTATAATCTGTTTTAACCAAAAATGTACAAAAAACGTAACTTAAAATCAATTATGAGATTATATAACCATTTAAAGGGAGAAACAAAGCTTTTGAAGGCATAAGTGATTATAAAAGAAGTTTTCTTCTCAATGAATGGTTTTTGCATCACGTTTCTCGAGGTAAACATTCAATTATAATCTGTTTTAACCAAAAATGTAAAAAAATTCAACTTAAAATCTATTATGAGATTATATAACCATTTAAAGGGTGAAACAAAGCTTTTGAAGGCATAAGTGACTATAAAAGAAGATTTCTTCTCAATGAATGATTTTTGCATCACGTTTCTCGAGGTAAACATTCAATTATAATCTGTTTTAACCAAAAATGTAAAAAAATTCAACTTAAAATCAATTATGAGATTATATAAGCATTTAAAGGGAGAAACAAAGCTTTTGAAGGCATAAGTGACTATAAAAGAAGTTTTCTTCTCAATGAATGGTTTTTGCATCACGTTTCTCGAGGTAAACATTCAATTATAATCTGTTTTAACCAAAAATGTAAAAAAAACGCAACTTAAATTCGATTATGAGATTATATAACCATTTAAAGGGAGAAACAAATCTTTTGAAGGCATAAGTGACTATAAAAGAAGGTTTCTTCTCAATGAATGGTTTTTGCATCACGTTTCATGAGGTAAACATTCAATTATAATCTGTTTTAACCATAAATGTAAAAAAATTCAACTTAAAATCTATTATGAGATTATATAACCATTTAAAGAGATAAACAAAGCTTTTGAAGGCATAAGTGACTATAAAAGAAGTTTTCTTCTCAATGAATGGTTTGTGCATCACGTTTCTCAAGGTAAACATTCAATTATAATCTGTTTTAACAAAAAATGTAAAAAAAATGTAACTTAAAATCAATTATGAGATTATATAACCATTTAAAGGGAGAAACAAAGCTGTTGAAGGCATAAGTGACTATAAAAGAAGTTTTCTTCTCGATGAATGGTTTTTACATCACGTTTCTCGAGATAAACATTCAATTATAATCTGTTTTAACCAAAAATGTAAAAAAATTCAACTTAAAATCAATTATGAGATTATATAACCATTTAAAGGGAGAAACAAAGCTTTTGAAGGCATAAGTGACTATAAAAGAAGTTTTCTTCTCAATGAATGGTTTTTGCATCACGTTTCTCGAGGTAAACATTCAATTATAATCTGTTTTAACCAAAAATGTACAAAAAACGTAACTTAAAATCAATTATGAGATTATATAACCATTTAAAGGGAGAAACAAAGCTTTTGAAGGCATAAGTGACTATAAAAGAAGTTTTCTTCTCAATGAATGGTTTTTGCATCACGTTTCTCGAGGTAAACATTCAATTATAATCTGTTTTAACCAAAAATGTAAAAAAAACGCAACTTAAAATCAATTATGAGATTATATAACTATTTAAAGGGAGAAACAAAGCTTTTGAAGGCATAAGTGACTATAAAAGAAGTTTTCTTCTCAATGAATGGTTTTTGCATCACGTTTCTCGAGGTAAACATTCAATTATAATCTGTTTTAACCAAAAATGTAAAAAAATTCAACTTAAAATCAATTATGAGATTATATAACCATTTAAAGGGAGAAGCAAAGCTTTTGAAGGCATAAGCGACTATAAAAGAAGTTTTCTTCTCAATGAATGGTTTTTGCATCACGTTTCTCGAGGTAAACATTCAATTATAATCTGTTTTAACCAAAAATGTAAAAAAACTAAACTTAAAATCAATTATGAGATTATATAACCATTTAAAGGGAGAAACAAAGCTTTTGAAGGCATAAGTGACTATAAAAGAAGTTTTCTTCTCAATGAATGGCTTTCGCTTCAAGATTCTCAAGGTAAACATTCAATTATAATCTGTTTTAACCAAAAATGTAAAAAAATTCAACTTCAAATCAATTATGAGATTATATAACCATTTAAAGGGAGAAACAAAGCTTTTGAAGGCATAAGTGACTATAAAAGAAGTTTTCTTCTCAATGAATGGTTTTTGCATCACGTTTCTCAAGGTAAACATTCAATTATAATCTGTTTTAACCAAAAATGTAAAAAAAACTAAACTTAAAATCAATTATGAGGTTATATAACCATTTAAAGGGAGAAACAAAGCTTTTGAAGGCATAAGTGACTATAAAAGAAGTTTTCTTCTCAATGAATGGTTTTTGCATCACGTTTCTCGAGGTAAACATTTAATTATAATCTGTTTTAACCAAAAATGTAAAAAAAACTCAACTTAAAATCAATTATGGGATTATATAACCATTTAAAGGGAGAAACAAAGCTTTTGAAGGCATAAGTGACTATAAAAGAAGGTTTCTTCTCAATGAATGGTTTTTGCATCACGTTTCTTGAGGTAAACATTCAATTATAATCTGTTTTAACCAAAAATGTAAAAAAAATGCAACTTAAAATCAATTATGAGATTATATAACCATTTAAAGGGAGAAACAAAGCTTTTGAAGGCATAAGTGACTATAAAAGAAGTTTTCTTCTCGATGAATGGTTTTTACATCACGTTTCTCGAGGTAAACATTCAATTATAATCTGTTTTAACCAAAAATGTAAAAAAATTCAACTTAAAATAAATTATGAGATTGTATAACCATTTAAAGGGAGAAACAAAGCTTTTGAAGGCATAAGTGACTATAAAAGAAGTTTTCTTCTCAATGAATGGTTTTTGCATCACGTTTCTCGAGGTAAACATTCAATTATAATCTGTTTTAACCAAAAATGTACAAAAAACGTAACTTAAAATCAATTATCAGATTATATAACCATTTAAAGGGAGAAACAAAGCTTTTGAAGGCATAAGTGACTATAAAAGAAGTTTTCTTCTCAATGAATGGTTTTTGCATCACGTTTCTCGAGGTAAACATTCAATTATAATCTGTTTTAACCAAAAATGTAAAAAAAACGCAACTTAAAATCAATTATGAGATTATATAACCATTTAAAGGGAGAAACAAAGCTTTTGAAGGCATAAGTGACTATAAAAGAAGTTTTCTTCTCAATGAATGGTTTTTGCATCACGTTTCTCGAGGTAAACATTCAATTATAATCTGTTTTAACCAAAAATGTACAAAAATTCAACTTAAAATCAATTATGAGATTATATAACCATTTAAAGGGAGAAGCAAAGCTTTTGAAGGCATAAGCGACTATAAAAGAAGTTTTCTTCTCAATGAATGGTTTTTGCATCACGTTTCTCGAGGTAAACATTCAATTATAATCTGTTTTAACCAAAAATGTACAAAAAACGTAACTTAAAATCAATTATGAGATTATATAACCATTTAAAGGGAGAAACAAAGCTTTTGAAGGCATAAGTGATTATAAAAGAAGTTTTCTTCTCAATGAATGGTTTTTGCATCACGTTTCTCGAGGTAAACATACAATTATAATCTGTTTTAACCAAAAATGTAAAAAAAACTAAACTTAAAATCAATTATGAGGTTATATAACCATTTAAAGGGAGAAACAAAGCTTTTGAAGGTATAGGTGACTATAAAAGAAGTTTTCTTCTCAATGAATGGTTTTTGCATCACGTTTCTCGAGGTAAACATTCAATTATAATCTGTTTTAACTAAAAATGTAAAAAAACTCAACTTAAAATCAATTATGGGATTATATAACCATTTAAAGGGAGAAACAAAGCTTTTGAAGGCATAAGTGACTATAAAAGAAGGTTTCTTCTCAATGAATGGTTTTTGCATCACGTTTCTTGAGGTAAACATTCAATTATAATCTGTTTTAACCAAAAATGTAAAAAAAATGCAACTTAAAATCAATTATGAGATTATATAACCATTTAAAGGGAGAAACAAAGCTTTTGAAGGCATAAGTGACTATAAAAGAAGTTTTCTTCTCGATGAATGGTTTTTACATCACGTTTCTCGAGGTAAACATTCAATTATAATCTGTTTTAACCAAAAATGTAAAAAAATTCAACTTAAAATAAATTATGAGATTGTATAACCATTTAAAGGGAGAAACAAAGCTTTTGAAGGCATAAGTGACTATAAAAGAAGTTTTCTTCTCAATGAATGGTTTTTGCATCACGTTTCTCGAGGTAAACATTCAATTATAATCTGTTTTAACCAAAAATGTACAAAAAACGTAACTTAAAATCAATTATGAGATTATATAACCATTTAAAGGGAGAAACAAAGCTTTTGAAGGCATAAGTGACTATAAAAGAAGTTTTCTTCTCAATGAATGGTTTTTGCATCACGTTTCTCGAGGTAAACATTCAATTATAATCTGTTTTAACCAAAAATGTAAAAAAAACGCAACTTAAAATCAATTATGAGATTATATAACCATTTAAAGGGAGAAACAAAGCTTTTGAAGGCATAAGTGACTATAAAAGAAGTTTTCTTCTCAATGAATGGTTTTTGCATCACGTTTCTCGAGGTAAACATTCAATTATAATCTGTTTTAACCAAAAATGTACAAAAATTCAACTTAAAATCAATTATGAGATTATATAACCATTTAAAGGGAGAAGCAAAGCTTTTGAAGGCATAAGCGACTATAAAAGAAGTTTTCTTCTCAATGAATGGTTTTTGCATCACGTTTCTCGAGGTAAACATTCAATTATAATCTGTTTTAACCAAAAATGTACAAAAAACGTAACTTAAAATCAATTATGAGATTATATAACCATTTAAAGGGAGAAACAAAGCTTTTGAAGGCATAAGTGATTATAAAAGAAGTTTTCTTCTCAATGAATGGTTTTTGCATCACGTTTCTCGAGGTAAACATTCAATTATAATCTGTTTTAACCAAAAATGTAAAAAAATTCAACTTAAAATCTATTATGAGATTATATAACCATTTAAAGGGTGAAACAAAGCTTTTGAAGGCATAAGTGACTATAAAAGAAGATTTCTTCTCAATGAATGATTTTTGCATCACGTTTCTCGAGGTAAACATTCAATTATAATCTGTTTTAACCAAAAATGTAAAAAAATTCAACTTAAAATCAATTATGAGATTATATAAGCATTTAAAGGGAGAAACAAAGCTTTTGAAGGCATAAGTGACTATAAAAGAAGTTTTCTTCTCAATGAATGGTTTTTGCATCACGTTTCTCGAGGTAAACATTCAATTATAATCTGTTTTAACCAAAAATGTAAAAAAAACGCAACTTAAATTCGATTATGAGATTATATAACCATTTAAAGAGAGAAACAAATCTTTTGAAGGCATAAGTGACTATAAAAGAAGGTTTCTTCTCAATGAATGGTTTTTGCATCACGTTTCATGAGGTAAACATTCAATTATAATCTGTTTTAACCATAAATGTAAAAAAATTCAACTTAAAATCTATTATGAGATTATATAACCATTTAAATAGATAAACAAAGCTTTTGAAGGCATAAGTGACTATAAAAGAAGTTTTCTTCTCAATGAATGGTTTGTGCATCACGTTTCTCAAGGTAAACATTCAATTATAATCTGTTTTAACAAAAAATGTAAAAAAAATGTAACTTAAAATCAATTATGAGATTATATAACCATTTAAAGGGAGAAACAAAGCTGTTGAAGGCATAAGTGACTATAAAAGAAGTTTTCTTCTCGATGAATGGTTTTTACATCACGTTTCTCGAGATAAACATTCAATTATAATCTGTTTTAACCAAAAATGTAAAAAAATTCAACTTAAAATCAATTATGAGATTATATAACCATTTAAAGGGAGAAACAAAGCTTTTGAAGGCATAAGTGACTATAAAAGAAGTTTTCTTCTCAATGAATGGTTTTTGCATCACGTTTCTCGAGGTAAACATTCAATTATAATCTGTTTTAACCAAAAATGTACAAAAAACGTAACTTAAAATCAATTATGAGATTATATAACCATTTAAAGGGAGAAACAAAGCTTTTGAAGGCATAAGTGACTATAAAAGAAGTTTTCTTCTCAATGAATGGTTTTTGCATCACGTTTCTCGAGGTAAACATTCAATTATAATCTGTTTTAACCAAAAATGTAAAAAAAACGCAACTTAAAATCAATTATGAGATTATATAACTATTTAAAGGGAGAAACAAAGCTTTTGAAGGCATAAGTGACTATAAAAGAAGTTTTCTTCTCAATGAATGGTTTTTGCATCACGTTTCTCGAGGTAAACATTCAATTATAATCTGTTTTAACCAAAAATGTAAAAAAATTCAACTTAAAATCAATTATGAGATTATATAACCATTTAAAGGGAGAAGCAAAGCTTTTGAAGGCATAAGCGACTATAAAAGAAGTTTTCTTCTCAATGAATGGTTTTTGCATCACGTTTCTCGAGGTAAACATTCAATTATAATCTGTTTTAACCAAAAATATAAAAAAACTAAACTTAAAATCAATTATGAGATTATATAACCATTTAAAGGGAGAAACAAAGCTTTTGAAGGCATAAGTGACTATAAAAGAAGTTTTCTTCTCAATGAATGGCTTTCGCTTCAAGATTCTCAAGGTAAACATTCAATTATAATCTGTTTTAACCAAAAATGTAAAAAAATTCAACTTCAAATCAATTATGAGATTATATAACCATTTAAAGGGAGAAACAAAGCTTTTGAAGGCATAAGTGACTATAAAAGAAGTTTTCTTCTCAATGAATGGTTTTTGCATCACGTTTCTCAAGGTAAACATTCAATTATAATCTGTTTTAACCAAAAATGTAAAAAAAACTAAACTTAAAATCAATTATGAGGTTATATAACCATTTAAAGGGAGAAACAAAGCTTTTGAAGGCATAAGTGACTATAAAAGAAGTTTTCTTCTCAATGAATGGTTTTTGCATCACGTTTCTCGAGGTAAACATTCAATTATAATCTGTTTTAACTAAAAATGTAAAAAAACTCAACTTAAAATCAATTATGGGATTATATAACCATTTAAAGGGAGAAACAAAGCTTTTGAAGGCATAAGTGACTATAAAAGAAGGTTTCTTCTCAATGAATGGTTTTTGCATCACGTTTCTCGAGGTAAACATTCAATTATAATCTGTTTTAACCAAAAATGTAAAAAAAATGCAACTTAAAATCAATTATGAGATTATATAACCATTTAAAGGGAGAAACAAAGCTTTTGAAGGCATAAGTGACTATAAAAGAAGTTTTCTTCTCGATGAATGGTTTTTACATCACGTTTCTCGAGGTAAACATTCAATTATAATCTGTTTTAACCAAAAATGTAAAAAAATTAAACTTAAAATAAATTATGAGATTGTATAACCATTTCAAGGGAGAAACAAAGCTTTTGAAGGCATAAGTGACTATAAAAGAAGTTTTCTTCTCAATGAATGGTTTTTGCATCACGTTTCTCGAGGTAAACATACAATTATAATCTGTTTTAACCAAAAATGTAAAAAAAACTAAACTTAAAATCAATTATGAGGTTATATAACCATTTAAAGGGAGAAACAAAGCTTTTGAAGGTATAGGTGACTATAAAAGAAGTTTTCTTCTCAATGAATGGTTTTTGCATCACGTTTCCCAAGGTAAACATTCAATTATAATCTGTTTTAATAAAAAATGTAAAAAAAATTCAATTTAAAATCAATTATGAGATTATATAACCATTTAAAGGGAGAAATAAAGCTTTTGAAGGCACAAGTGACTATAAGAGAAGTTTTCTTCTCGATGAATGGTTTTTACATCACGTTTCTCGAGGTAAACATTCAATTATAATCTATTTTAACCAAAAATGTAGAAAAATTCAACTTAAAATCAATTATGAGATTATATAAGCATTTAAAGGGAGAAACAAAGCTTTTGAAGGCATAAGTGACTATAAAAGATGTTTTCTTCTCAATGAATGGTTTTTGTATCACGTTTCTCGAGGTAAACATTCAATTATAATCTGTTTTAACCAAAAATGTAAAAAAATTCAACTTAAAATCTATTATGAGATTATATAACCATTTAAAGGGTGAAACAAAGCTTTTGAAGGCATAAGTGACTATAAAAGAAGTTTTCTTCTCAATGAATGGTTTTTGCATCACGTTTCTCGAGGTAAACATTCAATTATAATCTGTTTTAACCAAAAATGTAAAAAAATTCAACTTAAAATCTATTATGAGATTATATAACCATTTAAAGGGTGAAACAAAGCTTTTGAAGGCATAAGTGACTATAAAAGAAGATTTCTTCTCAATGAATGATTTTTGCATCACGTTTCTCGAGGTAAACATTCAATTATAATCTGTTTTAACCAAAAATGTAAAAAAATTCAACTTAAAATCAATTATGAGATTATATAAGCATTTAAAGGGAGAAACAAAGCTTTTGAAGGCATAAGTGACTATAAAAGAAGTTTTCTTCTCAATGAATGGTTTTTGCATCACGTTTCTCGAGGTAAACATTCAATTATAATCTGTTTTAACCAAAAATGTAAAAAAAACGCAACTTAAATTCGATTATGAGATTATATAACCATTTAAAGGGAGAAACAAATCTTTTGAAGGCATAAGTGACTATAAAAGAAGGTTTCTTCTCAATGAATGGTTTTTGCATCACGTTTCATGAGGTAAACATTCAATTATAATCTGTTTTAACCATAAATGTAAAAAAATTCAACTTAAAATCTATTATGAGATTATATAACCATTTAAAGAGATAAACAAAGCTTTTGAAGGCATAAGTGACTATAAAAGAAGTTTTCTTCTCAATGAATGGTTTGTGCATCACGTTTCTCAAGGTAAACATTCAATTATAATCTGTTTTAACAAAAAATGTAAAAAAAATGTAACTTAAAATCAATTATGAGATTATATAACCATTTAAAGGGAGAAACAAAGCTGTTGAAGGCATAAGTGACTATAAAAGAAGTTTTCTTCTCGATGAATGGTTTTTACATCACGTTTCTCGAGATAAACATTCAATTATAATCTGTTTTAACCAAAAATGTAAAAAAATTCAACTTAAAATCAATTATGAGATTATATAACCATTTAAAGGGAGAAACAAAGCTTTTGAAGGCATAAGTGACTATAAAAGAAGTTTTCTTCTCAATGAATGGTTTTTGCATCACGTTTCTCGAGGTAAACATTCAATTATAATCTGTTTTAACTAAAAATGTACAAAAAACGTAACTTAAAATAAATTATGAGATTATATAACCATTTAAAGGGAGAAACAAAGCTTTTGAAGGCATAAGTGACTATAAAAGAAGTTTTCTTCTCAATGAATGGTTTTTGCATCACGTTTCTCGAGGTAAACATTCAATTATAATCTGTTTTAACCAAAAATGTAAAAAAAACGCAACTTAAAATCAATTATGAGATTATATAACTATTTAAAGGGAGAAACAAAGCTTTTGAAGGCATAAGTGACTATAAAAGAAGTTTTCTTCTCAATGAATGGTTTTTGCATCACGTTTCTCGAGGTAAACATTCAATTATAATCTGTTTTAACCAAAAATGTAAAAAAATTCAACTTAAAATCAATTATGAGATTATATAACCATTTAAAGGGAGAAGCAAAGCTTTTGAAGGCATAAGCGACTATAAAAGAAGTTTTCTTCTCAATGAATGGTTTTTGCATCACGTTTCTCGAGGTAAACATTCAATTATAATCTGTTTTAACCAAAAATGTAAAAAAACTAAACTTAAAATCAATTATGAGATTATATAACCATTTAAAGGGAGAAACAAAGCTTTTGAAGGCATAAGTGACTATAAAAGAAGTTTTCTTCTCAATGAATGGCTTTCGCTTCAAGATTCTCAAGGTAAACATTCAATTATAATCTGTTTTAACCAAAAATGTAAAAAAATTCAACTTCAAATCAATTATGAGATTATATAACCATTTAAAGGGAGAAACAAAGCTTTTGAAGGCATAAGTGACTATAAAAGAAGTTTTCTTCTCAATGAATGGTTTTTGCATCACGTTTCTCAAGGTAAACATTCAATTATAATCTGTTTTAACCAAAAATGTAAAAAAAACTAAACTTAAAATCAATTATGAGGTTATATAACCATTTAAAGGGAGAAACAAAGCTTTTGAAGGCATAAGTGACTATAAAAGAAGTTTTCTTCTCAATGAATGGTTTTTGCATCACGTTTCTCGAGGTAAACATTCAATTATAATCTGTTTTAACTAAAAATGTAAAAAAACTCAACTTAAAATCAATTATGGGATTATATAACCATTTAAAGGGAGAAACAAAGCTTTTGAAGGCATAAGTGACTATAAAAGAAGGTTTCTTCTCAATGAATGGTTTTTGCATCACGTTTCTCGAGGTAAACATTCAATTATAATCTGTTTTAACCAAAAATGTAAAAAAAATGCAACTTAAAATCAATTATGAGATTATATAACCATTTAAAGGGAGAAACAAAGCTTTTGAAGGCATAAGTGACTATAAAAGAAGTTTTCTTCTCGATGAATGGTTTTTACATCACGTTTCTCGAGGTAAACATTCAATTATAATCTGTTTTAACCAAAAATCTAAAAAAATTCAACTTAAAATAAATTATGAGATTGTATAACCATTTCAAGGGAGAAACAAAGCTTTTGAAGGCATAAGTGACTATAAAAGAAGTTTTCTTCTCAATGAATGGTTTTTGCATCACGTTTCTCGAGGTAAACATACAATTATAATCTGTTTTAACCAAAAATGTAAAAAAAACTAAACTTAAAATCAATTATGAGGTTATATAACCATTTAAAGGGAGAAACAAAGCTTTTGAAGGTATAGGTGACTATAAAAGAAGTTTTCTTCTCAATGAATGGTTTTTGCATCACGTTTCCCAAGGTAAACATTCAATTATAATCTGTTTTAATAAAAAATGTAAAAAAAATTCAATTTAAAATCAATTATGAGATTATATAACCATTTAAAGGGAGAAATAAAGCTTTTGAAGGCACAAGTGACTATAAAAGAAGTTTTCTTCTCAATGAATGGTTTTTGCATCACGTTTCTCGAGGTAAACATTCAATTATAATCTGTTTTAAACAAAAATGTAAAACAATTCAACTTAAAATCAATTATGAGATTATATAAGCATTTAAAGGGAGAAACAAAGCTTTTGAAGGCATAAGTGACTATAAAAGAAGGTTTCTTCTCAATGAATAGCTTTCGCTTCAAGATTCTAGAGGTAAACGTTCAATTATAATCTGTTTTAACCAAAAATGTAAAAAAATTCAACTTAAAATAAATTATGAGATTGTATAACCATTTAAAGGGAAAAACAAAGCTTTTGAAGGCATAAGTGACTATAAAAGAAGTTTTCTTCTCAATGAATGATTTTTGCAACACGTTTCCCGAGGTAAACATTCAATTATAATCTGTTTTAACCAAAAATGTAAAAAAAACGCAACTTAAAATCTATTATGAGATTATATAACCATTTAAAGGGTGAAACAAAGCTTTTGAAGGCATAAGTGACTATAAAAGAAGTTTTCTTCTCAATGAATGGTTTTTGCATCACGTTTCTCGAGGTAAACATTCAATTATAATCTGTTTTAACCAAAAATGCAAAACAATTCAACTTAAAATCAATTATGAGATTATATAAGCATTTAAAGGGAGAAACAAAGCTTTTGAAGGCATAAGTGACTATAAAAGAAGGTTTCTTCTCAATGAATGGCTTTCGCTTCAAGATTCTAGAGGTAAACGTTCAATTATAATCTGTTTTAACCAAAAATGTAAAAAAATTCAACTTAAAATAAATTATGAGATTGTATAACCATTTAAAGGGAGAAACAAAGCTTTTGAAGGCATAAGTGACTATAAAAGAAGTTTTCTTCTCAATGAATGGTTTTTGCATCACGTTTCTCGAGGTAAACATTCAATTATAATCTGTTTTAACTAAAAATGTAAAAAAACTCCACTTAAAATCAATTATGGGATTATATAACCATTTAAAGGGAGAAACAAAGCTTTTGAAGGCATAAGTGACTATAAAAGAAGGTTTCTTCTCAATGAATGGTTTTTGCATCACGTTTCTCGAGGTAAACATTCAATTATAATCTGTTTTAACCAAAAATGTAAAAAAAATGCAACTTAAAATCAATTATGAGATTATATAACCATTTAAAGGGAGAAACAAAGCTTTTGAAGGCATAAGTGACTATAAAAGAAGTTTTCTTCTCGATGAATGGTTTTTACATCACGTTTCTCGAGGTAAACATTCAATTATAATCTGTTTTAACCAAAAATGTAAAAAAATTCAACTTAAAATAAATTATGAGATTGTATAACCATTTAAAGGGAGAAACAAAGCTTTTGAAGGCATAAGTGACTATAAAAGAAGTTTTCTTCTCAATGAATGGTTTTTGCATCACGTTTCTCGAGGTAAACATACAATTATAATCTGTTTTAACCAAAAATGTAAAAAAAACTAAACTTAAAATCAATTATGAGGTTATATAACCATTTAAAGGGAGAAACAAAGCTTTTGAAGGTATAGGTGACTATAAAAGAAGTTTTCTTCTCAATGAATGGTTTTTGCATCACGTTTCCCAAGGTAAACATTCAATTATAATCTGTTTTAATAAAAAATGTAAAAAAAATTCAATTTAAAATCAATTATGAGATTATATAACCATTTAAAGGGAGAAATAAAGCTTTTGAAGGCACAAGTGACTATAAGAGAAGTTTTCTTCTCGATGAATGGTTTTTACATCACGTTTCTCGAGGTAAACATTCAATTATAATCTGTTTTAACCAAAAATGTAAAAAATTCAACTTAAAATAAATTATGAGATTGTATAACCATTTAAAGGGAGAAACAAAGCTTTTGAAGGCATAAGTGACTATAAAAGAAGTTTTCTTCTCAATGAATGGTTTTTGCATCACGTTTCTCGAGGTAAACATTCAATTATAATCTGTTTTAACTAAAAATGTAAAAAAACTCAACTTAAAATCAATTATGGGATTATATAACCATTTAAAGGGAGAAACAAAGCTTTTGAAGGCATAAGTGACTATAAAAGAAGGTTTCTTCTCAATGAATGGTTTTTGCATCACGTTTCTCGAGGTAAACATACAATTATAATCTGTTTTAACCAAAAATGTAAAAAAAACTAAACTTAAAATCAATTATGAGGTTATATAACCATTTAAAGGGAGAAACAAAGCTTTTGAAGGTATAGGTGACTATAAAAGAAGTTTTCTTCTCAATGAATGGTTTTTGCATCACGTTTCTCGAGGTAAACATTCAATTATAATCTGTTTTAACTAAAAATGTAAAAAAACTCAACTTAAAATCAATTATGGGATTATATAACCATTTAAAGGGAGAAACAAAGCTTTTGAAGGCATAAGTGACTATAAAAGAAGGTTTCTTCTCAATGAATGGTTTTTGCATCACGTTTCTCGAGGTAAACATTCAATTATAATCTGTTTTAACCAAAAATGTAAAAAAAATGAAACTTAAAATCAATTATGAGATTATATAACCATTTAAAGGGAGAAACAAAGCTTTTGAAGGCATAAGTGACTATAAAAGAAGTTTTCTTCTCGATGAATGGTTTTTACATCACGTTTCTCGAGGTAAACATTCAATTATAATCTGTTTTAACCAAAAATGTAAAAAAATTCAACTTAAAATAAATTATGAGATTGTATAACCATTTAAAGGGAGAAACAAAGCTTTTGAAGGCATAAGTGACTATAAAAGAAGTTTTCTTCTCAATGAATGGTTTTTGCATCACGTTTCTCGAGGTAAACATACAATTATAATCTGTTTTAACCAAAAATGTAAAAAAAACTAAACTTAAAATCAATTATGAGGTTATATAACCATTTAAAGGGAGAAACAAAGCTTTTGAAGGTATAGGTGACTATAAAAGAAGTTTTCTTCTCAATGAATGGTTTTTGCATCACGTTTCCCAAGGTAAACATTCAATTATAATCTGTTTTAATAAAAAATGTAAAAAAAATTCAATTTAAAATCAATTATGAGATTATATAACCATTTAAAGGGAGAAACAAAGCTTTTGAAGGCATAAGTGACTATAAAAGAAGGTTTTCTTCTCAATGAATGGCTTTCACTTCAAGATTCTAGAGGTAAACGTTCAATTATAATCTGTTTTAACCAAAAATGTAAAAAAATTCAACTTAAAATAAATTATGAGATTGTATAACCATTTAAAGGGAGAAACAAAGCTTTTGAAGGCATAAGTGACTATAAAAGAAGTTTTATTCTCAATGAATGGTTTTTGCATCACGTTTCTCGAGGTAAACATTCAATTATAATCTGTTTTAACTAAAAATGTAAAAAAACTCAACTTAAAATCAATTATGGGATTATATAACCATTTAAAGGGAGAAACAAAGCTTTTGAAGGCATAAGTGACTATAAAAGAAGGTTTCTTCTCAATGAATGGTTTTTGCATCACGTTTCTCGAGGTAAACATTCAATTATAATCTGTTTTAACCAAAAATGTAAAAAAAATGCAACTTAAAATCAATTATGAGATTATATAACCATTTAAAGGGAGAAACAAAGCTTTTGAAGGCATAAGTGACTATAAAAGAAGTTTTCTTCTCGATGAATGGTTTTTACATCACGTTTCTCGAGGTAAACATTCAATTATAATCTGTTTTAACCAAAAATGTAAAAAAATTCAACTTAAAATAAATTATGAGATTGTATAACCATTTAAAGGGAGAAACAAAGCTTTTGAAGGCATAAGTGACTATAAAAGAAGTTTTCTTCTCAATGAATGGTTTTTGCATCACGTTTCTCGAGGTAAACATACAATTATAATCTGTTTTAACCAAAAATGTAAAAAAAACTAAACTTAAAATCAATTATGAGGTTATATAACCATTTAAAGGGAGAAACAAAGCTTTTGAAGGCATAAGTGACTATAAAAGAAGTTTTCTTCTCAATGAATGGTTTTTGCATCACGTTTCTCGAGGTAAACATACAATTATAATCTGTTTTAACCAAAAATGTAAAAAAAACTAAACTTAAAATCAATTATGAGGTTATATAACCATTTAAAGGGAGAAACAAAGCTTTTGAAGGTATAGGTGACTATAAAAGAAGTTTTCTTCTCAATGAATGGTTTTTGCATCACGTTTCTCGAGGTAAACATTCAATTATAATCTGTTTTAACCAAAAATGCAAAACAATTCAACTTAAAATCAATTATGAGATTATATAAGCATTTAAAGGGAGAAACAAAGCTTTTGAAGGCATAAGTGACTATAAAAGAAGGTTTCTTCTCAATGAATGGCTTTCGCTTCAAGATTCTAGAGGTAAACGTTCAATTATAATCTGTTTTAACCAAAAATGTAAAAAAATTCAACTTAAAATAAATTATGAGATTGTATAACCATTTAAAGGGAGAAACAAAGCTTTTGAAGGCATAAGTGACTATAAAAGGAGTTTTCTTCTCAATGAATGGTTTTTGCATCACGTTTCTCGAGGTAAACATTCAATTATAATCTGTTTTAACTAAAAATGTAAAAAAACTCAACTTAAAATCAATTATGGGATTATATAACCATTTAAAGGGAGAAACAAAGCTTTTGAAGGCATAAGTGACTATAAAAGAAGGTTTCTTCTCAATGAATGGTTTTTGCATCACGTTTCTCGAGGTAAACATTCAATTATAATCTGTTTTAACCAAAAATGTAAAAAAAATGCAACTTAAAATCAATTATGAGATTATATAACCATTTAAAGGGAGAAACAAAGCTTTTGAAGGCATAAGTGACTATAAAAGAAGTTTTCCTCTCGATGAATGGTTTTTACATCACGTTTCTCGAGGTAAACATTCAATTATAATCTGTTTTAACCAAAAATGTAAAAAAATTCAACTTAAAATAAATTATGAGATTGTATAACCATTTAAAGGGAGAAACAAAGCTTTTGAAGGCATAAGTGACTATAAAAGAAGTTTTCTTCTCAATGAATGGTTTTTGCATCACGTTTCTCGAGGTAAACATACAATTATAATCTGTTTTAACCAAAAATGTAAAAAAAACTAAACTTAAAATCAATTATGAGGTTATATAACCATTTAAAGGGAGAAACAAAGCTTTTGAAGGTATAGGTGACTATAAAAGAAGTTTTCTTCTCAATGAATGGTTTTTGCATCACGTTTCCCAAGGTAAACATTCAATTATAATCTGTTTTAATAAAAAATGTAAAAAAAATTCAATTTAAAATCAATTATGAGATTATATAACCATTTAAAGGGAGAAATAAAGCTTTTGAAGGCACAAGTGACTATAAGAGAAGTTTTCTTCTCGATGAATGGTTTTTACATCACGTTTCTCGAGGTAAACATTCAATTATAATCTGTTTTAACCAAAAATGTAAAAAAATTCAACTTAAAATAAATTATGAGATTGTATAACCATTTAAAGGGAGAAACAAAGCTTTTGAAGGCATAAGTGACTATAAAAGAAGTTTTCTTCTCAATGAATGGTTTTTGCATCACGTTTCTCGAGGTAAACATTCAATTATAATCTGTTTTAACTAAAAATGTAAAAAAACTCAACTTAAAATCAATTATGGGATTATATAACCATTTAAAGGGAGAAACAAAGCTTTTGAAGGCATAAGTGACTATAAAAGAAGGTTTCTTCTCAATGAATGGTTTTTGCATCACGTTTCTTGAGGTAAACATTCAATTATAATCTGTTTTAACCAAAAATGTAAAAAAAATGCAACTTAAAATCAATTATGAGATTATATAACCATTTAAAGGGAGAAACAAAGCTTTTGAAGGCATAAGTGACTATAAAAGAAGTTTTCTTCTCGATGAATGGTTTTTACATCACGTTTCTCGAGGTAAACATTCAATTATAATCTGTTTTAACCAAAAATGTAAAAAAATTCAACTTAAAATAAATTATGAGATTGTATAACCATTTAAAGGGAGAAACAAAGCTTTTGAAGGCATAAGTGACTATAAAAGAAGTTTTCTTCTCAATGAATGGTTTTTGCATCACGTTTCTCGAGGTAAACATTCAATTATAATCTGTTTTAACCAAAAATGTACAAAAAACGTAACTTAAAATCAATTATGAGATTATATAACCATTTAAAGGGAGAAACAAAGCTTTTGAAGGCATAAGTGACTATAAAAGAAGTTTTCTTCTCAATGAATGGTTTTTGCATCACGTTTCTCGAGGTAAACATACAATTATAATCTGTTTTAACCAAAAATGTAAAAAAAACTAAACTTAAAATCAATTATGAGGTTATATAACCATTTAAAGGGAGAAACAAAGCTTTTGAAGGTATAGGTGACTATAAAAGAAGTTTTCTTCTCAATGAATGGTTTTTGCATCACGTTTCTCGAGGTAAACATTCAATTATAATCTGTTTTAACCAAAAATGCAAAACAATTCAACTTAAAATCAATTATGAGATTATATAAGCATTTAAAGGGAGAAACAAAGCTTTTGAAGGCATAAGTGACTATAAAAGAAGGTTTCTTCTCAATGAATGGCTTTCGCTTCAAGATTCTAGAGGTAAACGTTCAATTATAATCTGTTTTAACCAAAAATGTAAAAAAATTCAACTTAAAATAAATTATGAGATTGTATAACCATTTAAAGGGAGAAACAAAGCTTTTGAAGGCATAAGTGACTATAAAAGAAGTTTTCTTCTCAATGAATGGTTTTTGCATCACGTTTCTCGAGGTAAACATTCAATTATAATCTGTTTTAACTAAAAATGTAAAAAAACTCAACTTAAAATCAATTATGGGATTATATAACCATTTAAAGGGAGAAACAAAGCTTTTGAAGGCATAAGTGACTATAAAAGAAGGTTTCTTCTCAATGAATGGTTTTTGCATCACGTTTCTCGAGGTAAACATTCAATTATAATCTGTTTTAACCAAAAATGTAAAAAAAATGCAACTTAAAATCAATTATGAGATTATATAACCATTTAAAGGGAGAAACAAAGCTTTTGAAGGCATAAGTGACTATAAAAGAAGTTTTCTTCTCGATGAATGGTTTTTACATCACGTTTCTCGAGGTAAACATTCAATTATAATCTGTTTTAACCAAAAATGTAAAAAAATTCAACTTAAAATAAATTATGAGATTGTATAACCATTTAAAGGGAGAAACAAAGCTTTTGAAGGCATAAGTGACTATAAAAGAAGTTTTCTTCTCAATGAATGGTTTTTGCATCACGTTTCTCGAGGTAAACATACAATTATAATCTGTTTTAACCAAAAATGTAAAAAAAACTAAACTTAAAATCAATTATGAGGTTATATAACCATTTAAAGGGAGAAACAAAGCTTTTGAAGGTATAGGTGACTATAAAAGAAGTTTTCTTCTCAATGAATGGTTTTTGCATCACGTTTCCCAAGGTAAACATTCAATTATAATCTGTTTTAATAAAAAATGTAAAAAAAATTCAATTTAAAATCAATTATGAGATTATATAACCATTTAAAGGGAGAAATAAAGCTTTTGAAGGCACAAGTGACTATAAGAGAAGTTTTCTTCTCGATGAATGGTTTTTACATCACGTTTCTCGAGGTAAACATTCAATTATAATCTGTTTTAACCAAAAATGTAAAAAAATTCAACTTAAAATAAATTATGAGATTGTATAACCATTTAAAGGGAGAAACAAAGCTTTTGAAGGCATAAGTGACTATAAAAGAAGTTTTCTTCTCAATGAATGGTTTTTGCATCACGTTTCTCGAGGTAAACATTCAATTATAATCTGTTTTAACTAAAAATGTAAAAAAACTCAACTTAAAATCAATTATGGGATTATATAACCATTTAAAGGGAGAAACAAAGCTTTTGAAGGCATAAGTGACTATAAAAGAAGGTTTCTTCTCAATGAATGGTTTTTGCATCACGTTTCTTGAGGTAAACATTCAATTATAATCTGTTTTAACCAAAAATGTAAAAAAAATGCAACTTAAAATCAATTATGAGATTATATAACCATTTAAAGGGAGAAACAAAGCTTTTGAAGGCATAAGTGACTATAAAAGAAGTTTTCTTCTCGATGAATGGTTTTTACATCACGTTTCTCGAGGTAAACATTCAATTATAATCTGTTTTAACCAAAAATGTAAAAAAATTCAACTTAAAATAAATTATGAGATTGTATAACCATTTAAAGGGAGAAACAAAGCTTTTGAAGGCATAAGTGACTATAAAAGAAGTTTTCTTCTCAATGAATGGTTTTTGCATCACGTTTCTCGAGGTAAACATTCAATTATAATCTGTTTTAACCAAAAATGTACAAAAAACGTAACTTAAAATCAATTATGAGATTATATAACCATTTAAAGGGAGAAACAAAGCTTTTGAAGGCATAAGTGACTATAAAAGAAGTTTTCTTCTCAATGAATGGTTTTTGCATCACGTTTCTCGAGGTAAACATACAATTATAATCTGTTTTAACCAAAAATGTAAAAAAAACTAAACTTAAAATCAATTATGAGGTTATATAACCATTTAAAGGGAGAAACAAAGCTTTTGAAGGTATAGGTGACTATAAAAGAAGTTTTCTTCTCAATGAATGGTTTTTGCATCACGTTTCTCGAGGTAAACATTCAATTATAATCTGTTTTAACCAAAAATGCAAAACAATTCAACTTAAAATCAATTATGAGATTATATAAGCATTTAAAGGGAGAAACAAAGCTTTTGAAGGCATAAGTGACTATAAAAGAAGGTTTCTTCTCAATGAATGGCTTTCGCTTCAAGATTCTAGAGGTAAACGTTCAATTATAATCTGTTTTAACCAAAAATGTAAAAAAATTCAACTTAAAATAAATTATGAGATTGTATAACCATTTAAAGGGAGAAACAAAGCTTTTGAAGGCATAAGTGACTATAAAAGAAGTTTTCTTCTCAATGAATGGTTTTTGCATCACGTTTCTCGAGGTAAACATTCAATTATAATCTGTTTTAACTAAAAATGTAAAAAAACTCAACTTAAAATCAATTATGGGATTATATAACCATTTAAAGGGAGAAACAAAGCTTTTGAAGGCATAAGTGACTATAAAAGAAGGTTTCTTCTCAATGAATGGTTTTTGCATCACGTTTCTCGAGGTAAACATTCAATTATAATCTGTTTTAACTAAAAATGTAAAAAAACTCAACTTAAAATCAATTATGAGATTGTATAACCATTTAAAGGGAGAAACAAAGCTTTTGAAGGCATAAGTGACTATAAAAGAAGGTTTCTTCTCAATGAATGGCTTTCGCTTCAGGATTCTAGAGGTAAACGTTCAATTATAATCTGTTTTAACCAAAAATGTAAAAAAATTCAACTTAAAATAAATTATGAGATTGTATAACCATTTAAAGGGAGAAACAAAGCTTTTGAAGGCATAAGTGACTATAAAAGGAGTTTTCTTCTCAATGAATGGTTATTGCATCACGTTTCTCGAGGTAAACATTCAATTATAATCTGTTTTAACTAAAAATGTAAAAAAACTCAACTTAAAATCAATTATGGGATTATATAACCATTTAAAGGGAGAAACAAAGCTTTTGAAGGCATAAGTGACTATAAAAGAAGGTTTCTTCTCAATGAATGGTTTTTGCATCACGTTTCTCGAGGTAAACATTCAATTATAATCTGTTTTAACCAAAAATGTAAAAAAAATGCAACTTAAAATCAATTATGAGATTATATAACCATTTAAAGGGAGAAACAAAGCTTTTGAAGGCATAAGTGACTATAAAAGAAGTTTTCTTCTCGATGAATGGTTTTTACATCACGTTTCTCGAGGTAAACATTCAATTATAATCTGTTTTAACCAAAAATGTAAAAAAATTCAACTTAAAATAAATTATGAGATTGTATAACCATTTAAAGGGAGAAACAAAGCTTTTGAAGGCATAAGTGACTATAAAAGAAGTTTTCTTCTCAATGAATGGTTTTTGCATCACGTTTCTCGAGGTAAACATTCAATTATAATCTGTTTTAACTAAAAATGTAAAAAAATTCAACTTAAAATAAATTATGAGATTGTATAACCATTTAAAGGGAGAAACAAAGCTTTTGAAGGAATAAGTGACTATAAAAGAAGTTTTCTTCTCGATGAATGGTTTTTACATCACGTTTCTCGAGGTAAACATTCAATTATAATCTGTTTTAACCAAAAATGTAAAAAAATTCAACTTAAAATAAATTATGAGATTGTATAACCATTTAAAGGGAGAAACAAAGCTTTTGAAGGCATAAGTGACTATAAAAGAAGTTTTCTTCTCAATGAATGGTTTTTGCATCACGTTTCTCGAGGTAAACATACAATTATAATCTGTTTTAACCAAAAATGTAAAAAAAACTAAACTTAAAATCAATTATGAGGTTATATAACCATTTAAAGGGAGAAACAAAGCTTTTGAAGGTATAGGTGACTATAAAAGAAGTTTTCTTCTCAATGAATGGTTTTTGCATCACGTTTCCCAAGGTAAACATTCAATTATAATCTGTTTTAATAAAAAATGTAAAAAAAATTCAATTTAAAATCAATTATGAGATTATATAACCATTTAAAGGGAGAAATAAAGCTTTTGAAGGCACAAGTGACTATAAGAGAAGTTTTCTTCTCGATGAATGGTTTTTACATCACGTTTCTCGAGGTAAACATTCAATTATAATCTGTTTTAACCAAAAATGTAAAAAAATTCAACTTAAAATAAATTATGAGATTGTATAACCATTTAAAGGGAGAAACAAAGCTTTTGAAGGCATAAGTGACTATAAAAGAAGTTTTCTTCTCAATGAATGGTTTTTGCATCACGTTTCTCGAGGTAAACATTCAATTATAATCTGTTTTAACTAAAAATGTAAAAAAACTCAACTTAAAATCAATTATGGGATTATATAACCATTTAAAGGGAGAAACAAAGCTTTTGAAGGCATAAGTGACTATAAAAGAAGGTTTCTTCTCAATGAATGGTTTTTGCATCACGTTTCTTGAGGTAAACATTCAATTATAATCTGTTTTAACCAAAAATGTAAAAAAAATGCAACTTAAAATCAATTATGAGATTATATAACCATTTAAAGGGAGAAACAAAGCTTTTGAAGGCATAAGTGACTATAAAAGAAGTTTTCTTCTCGATGAATGGTTTTTACATCACGTTTCTCGAGGTAAACATTCAATTATAATCTGTTTTAACCAAAAATGTAAAAAAATTCAACTTAAAATAAATTATGAGATTGTATAACCATTTAAAGGGAGAAACAAAGCTTTTGAAGGCATAAGTGACTATAAAAGAAGTTTTCTTCTCAATGAATGGTTTTTGCATCACGTTTCTCGAGGTAAACATTCAATTATAATCTGTTTTAACCAAAAATGTACAAAAAACGTAACTTAAAATCAATTATGAGATTATATAACCATTTAAAGGGAGAAACAAAGCTTTTGAAGGCATAAGTGACTATAAAAGAAGTTTTCTTCTCAATGAATGGTTTTTGCATCACGTTTCTCGAGGTAAACATTCAATTATAATCTGTTTTAACCAAAAATGTAAAAAAAACGCAACTTAAAATCAATTATGAGATTATATAACCATTTAAAGGGAGAAACAAAGCTTTTGAAGGCATAAGTGACTATAAAAGAAGTTTTCTTCTCAATGAATGGTTTTTGCATCACGTTTCTCGTGGTAAACATTCAATTATAATCTGTTTTAACCAAAAATGTACAAAAATTCAACTTAAAATCAATTATGAGATTATATAACCATTTAAAGGGAGAAGCAAAGCTTTTGAAGGCATAAGCGACTATAAAAGAAGTTTTCTTCTCAATGAATGGTTTTTGCATCACGTTTCTCGAGGTAAACATTCAATTATAATCTGTTTTAACCAAAAATGTAAAAAAAATGCAACTTAAAATCAATTATGAGATTATATAACCATTTAAAGGGAGAAACAAAGCTTTTGAAGGCATAAGTGACTATAAAAGAAGTTTTCTTCTCGATGAATGGTTTTTACATCACGTTTCTCGAGGTAAACATTCAATTATAATCTGTTTTAACCAAAAATGTAAAAAAATTCAACTTAAAATAAATTATGAGATTGTATAACCATTTAAAGGGAGAAACAAAGCTTTTGAAGGCATAAGTGACTATAAAAGAAGTTTTCTTCTCAATGAATGGTTTTTGCATCACGTTTCTCGAGGTAAACATACAATTATAATCTGTTTTAACCAAAAATGTAAAAAAAACTAAACTTAAAATCAATTATGAGGTTATATAACCATTTAAAGGGAGAAACAAAGCTTTTGAAGGTATAGGTGACTATAAAAGAAGTTTTCTTCTCAATGAATGGTTTTTGCATCACGTTTCCCAAGGTAAACATTCAATTATAATCTGTTTTAATAAAAAATGTAAAAAAAATTCAATTTAAAATCAATTATGAGATTATATAACCATTTAAAGGGAGAAATAAAGCTTTTGAAGGCACAAGTGACTATAAGAGAAGTTTTCTTCTCGATGAATGGTTTTTACATCACGTTTCTCGAGGTAAACATTCAATTATAATCTGTTTTAACCAAAAATGTAAAAAAATTCAACTTAAAATAAATTATGAGATTGTATAACCATTTAAAGGGAGAAACAAAGCTTTTGAAGGCATAAGTGACTATAAAAGAAGTTTTCTTCTCAATGAATGGTTTTTGCATCACGTTTCTCGAGGTAAACATTCAATTATAATCTGTTTTAACTAAAAATGTAAAAAAACTCAACTTAAAATCAATTATGGGATTATATAACCATTTAAAGGGAGAAACAAAGCTTTTGAAGGCATAAGTGACTATAAAAGAAGGTTTCTTCTCAATGAATGGTTTTTGCATCACGTTTCTTGAGGTAAACATTCAATTATAATCTGTTTTAACCAAAAATGTAAAAAAAATGCAACTTAAAATCAATTATGAGATTATATAACCATTTAAAGGGAGAAACAAAGCTTTTGAAGGCATAAGTGACTATAAAAGAAGTTTTCTTCTCGATGAATGGTTTTTACATCACGTTTCTCGAGGTAAACATTCAATTATAATCTGTTTTAACCAAAAATGTAAAAAAATTCAACTTAAAATAAATTATGAGATTGTATAACCATTTAAAGGGAGAAACAAAGCTTTTGAAGGCATAAGTGACTATAAAAGAAGTTTTCTTCTCAATGAATGGTTTTTGCATCACGTTTCTCGAGGTAAACATTCAATTATAATCTGTTTTAACCAAAAATGTACAAAAAACGTAACTTAAAATCAATTATGAGATTATATAACCATTTAAAGGGAGAAACAAAGCTTTTGAAGGCATAAGTGACTATAAAAGAAGTTTTCTTCTCAATGAATGGTTTTTGCATCACGTTTCTCGAGGTAAACATACAATTATAATCTGTTTTAACCAAAAATGTAAAAAAAACTAAACTTAAAATCAATTATGAGGTTATATAACCATTTAAAGGGAGAAACAAAGCTTTTGAAGGTATAGGTGACTATAAAAGAAGTTTTCTTCTCAATGAATGGTTTTTGCATCACGTTTCTCGAGGTAAACATTCAATTATAATCTGTTTTAACCAAAAATGCAAAACAATTCAACTTAAAATCAATTATGAGATTATATAAGCATTTAAAGGGAGAAACAAAGCTTTTGAAGGCATAAGTGACTATAAAAGAAGGTTTCTTCTCAATGAATGGCTTTCGCTTCAAGATTCTAGAGGTAAACGTTCAATTATAATCTGTTTTAACCAAAAATGTAAAAAAATTCAACTTAAAATAAATTATGAGATTGTATAACCATTTAAAGGGAGAAACAAAGCTTTTGAAGGCATAAGTGACTATAAAAGAAGTTTTCTTCTCAATGAATGGTTTTTGCATCACGTTTCTCGAGGTAAACATTCAATTATAATCTGTTTTAACTAAAAATGTAAAAAAACTCAACTTAAAATCAATTATGGGATTATATAACCATTTAAAGGGAGAAACAAAGCTTTTGAAGGCATAAGTGACTATAAAAGAAGGTTTCTTCTCAATGAATGGTTTTTGCATCACGTTTCTCGAGGTAAACATTCAATTATAATCTGTTTTAACCAAAAATGTAAAAAAAATGCAACTTAAAATCAATTATGAGATTATATAACCATTTAAAGGGAGAAACAAAGCTTTTGAAGGCATAAGTGACTATAAAAGAAGTTTTCTTCTCGATGAATGGTTTTTACATCACGTTTCTCGAGGTAAACATTCAATTATAATCTGTTTTAACCAAAAATGTAAAAAAATTCAACTTAAAATAAATTATGAGATTGTATAACCATTTAAAGGGAGAAACAAAGCTTTTGAAGGCATAAGTGACTATAAAAGAAGTTTTCTTCTCAATGAATGGTTTTTGCATCACGTTTCTCGAGGTAAACATACAATTATAATCTGTTTTAACCGAAAATGTAAAAAAAACTAAACTTAAAATCAATTATGAGGTTATATAACCATTTAAAGGGAGAAACAAAGCTTTTGAAGGCATAAGTGACTATAAAAGAAGTTTTCTTCTCAATGAATGGTGTTTGCATCACGTTTCTCGAGGTAAACATACAATTATAATCTGTTTTAACCAAAAATGTAAAAAAAACTAAACTTAAAATCAATTATGAGGTTATATAACCATTTAAAGGGAGAAACAAAGCTTTTGAAGGTATAGGTGACTATAAAAGAAGTTTTCTTCTCAATGAATGGTTTTTGCATCACGTTTCTCGAGGTAAACATTCAATTATAATCTGTTTTAACCAAAAATGCAAAACAATTCAACTTAAAATCAATTATGAGATTATATAAGCATTTAAAGGGAGAAACAAAGCTTTTGAAGGCATAAGTGACTATAAAAGAAGGTTTCTTCTCAATGAATGGCTTTCGCTTCAGGATTCTAGAGGTAAACGTTCAATTATAATCTGTTTTAACCAAAAATGTAAAAAAATTCAACTTAAAATAAATTATGAGATTGTATAACCATTTAAAGGGAGAAACAAAGCTTTTGAAGGCATAAGTGACTATAAAAGGAGTTTTCTTCTCAATGAATGGTTTTTGCATCACGTTTCTCGAGGTAAACATTCAATTATAATCTGTTTTAACTAAAAATGTAAAAAAACTCAACTTAAAATCAATTATGGGATTATATAACCATTTAAAGGGAGAAACAAAGCTTTTGAAGGCATAAGTGACTATAAAAGAAGGTTTCTTCTCAATGAATGGTTTTTGCATCACGTTTCTCGAGGTAAACATTCAATTATAATCTGTTTTAACCAAAAATGTAAAAAAAATGCAACTTAAAATCAATTATGAGATTATATAACCATTTAAAGGGAGAAACAAAGCTTTTGAAGGCATAAGTGACTATAAAAGAAGTTTTCTTCTCGATGAATGGTTTTTACATCACGTTTCTCGAGGTAAACATTCAATTATAATCTGTTTTAACCAAAAATGTAAAAAAATTCAACTTAAAATAAATTATGAGATTGTATAACCATTTAAAGGGAGAAACAAAGCTTTTGAAGGCATAAGTGACTATAAAAGAAGTTTTCTTCTCAATGAATGGTTTTTGCATCACGTTTCTCGAGGTAAACATACAATTATAATCTGTTTTAACCAAAAATGTAAAAAAAACTAAACTTAAAATCAATTATGAGGTTATATAACCATTTAAAGGGAGAAACAAAGCTTTTGAAGGTATAGGTGACTATAAAAGAAGTTTTCTTCTCAATGAATGGTTTTTGCATCACGTTTCCCAAGGTAAACATTCAATTATAATCTGTTTTAATAAAAAATGTAAAAAAAATTCAATTTAAAATCAATTATGAGATTATATAACCATTTAAAGGGAGAAATAAAGCTTTTGAAGGCACAAGTGACTATAAGAGAAGTTTTCTTCTCGATGAATGGTTTTTACATCACGTTTCTCGAGGTAAACATTCAATTATAATCTGTTTTAACCAAAAATGTAAAAAAATTCAACTTAAAATAAATTATGAGATTGTATAACCATTTAAAGGGAGAAACAAAGCTTTTGAAGGCATAAGTGACTATAAAAGAAGTTTTCTTCTCAATGAATGGTTTTTGCATCACGTTTCTCGAGGTAAACATTCAATTATAATCTGTTTTAACTAAAAATGTAAAAAAACTCAACTTAAAATCAATTATGGGATTATATAACCATTTAAAGGGAGAAACAAAGCTTTTGAAGGCATAAGTGACTATAAAAGAAGGTTTCTTCTCAATGAATGGTTTTTGCATCACGTTTCTTGAGGTAAACATTCAATTATAATCTGTTTTAACCAAAAATGTAAAAAAAATGCAACTTAAAATCAATTATGAGATTATATAACCATTTAAAGGGAGAAACAAAGCTTTTGAAGGCATAAGTGACTATAAAAGAAGTTTTCTTCTCGATGAATGGTTTTTACATCACGTTTCTCGAGGTAAACATTCAATTATAATCTGTTTTAACCAAAAATGTAAAAAAATTCAACTTAAAATAAATTATGAGATTGTATAACCATTTAAAGGGAGAAACAAAGCTTTTGAAGGCATAAGTGACTATAAAAGAAGTTTTCTTCTCAATGAATGGTTTTTGCATCACGTTTCTCGAGGTAAACATTCAATTATAATCTGTTTTAACCAAAAATGTACAAAAAACGTAACTTAAAATCAATTATGAGATTATATAACCATTTAAAGGGAGAAACAAAGCTTTTGAAGGCATAAGTGACTATAAAAGAAGTTTTCTTCTCAATGAATGGTTTTTGCATCACGTTTCTCGAGGTAAACATACAATTATAATCTGTTTTAACCAAAAATGTAAAAAAAACTAAACTTAAAATCAATTATGAGGTTATATAACCATTTAAAGGGAGAAACAAAGCTTTTGAAGGTATAGGTGACTATAAAAGAAGTTTTCTTCTCAATGAATGGTTTTTGCATCACGTTTCTCGAGGTAAACATTCAATTATAATCTGTTTTAACCAAAAATGCAAAACAATTCAACTTAAAATCAATTATGAGATTATATAAGCATTTAAAGGGAGAAACAAAGCTTTTGAAGGCATAAGTGACTATAAAAGAAGGTTTCTTCTCAATGAATGGCTTTCGCTTCAAGATTCTAGAGGTAAACGTTCAATTATAATCTGTTTTAACCAAAAATGTAAAAAAATTCAACTTAAAATAAATTATGAGATTGTATAACCATTTAAAGGGAGAAACAAAGCTTTTGAAGGCATAAGTGACTATAAAAGAAGTTTTCTTCTCAATGAATGGTTTTTGCATCACGTTTCTCGAGGTAAACATTCAATTATAATCTGTTTTAACTAAAAATGTAAAAAAACTCAACTTAAAATCAATTATGGGATTATATAACCATTTAAAGGGAGAAACAAAGCTTTTGAAGGCATAAGTGACTATAAAAGAAGGTTTCTTCTCAATGAATGGTTTTTGCATCACGTTTCTCGAGGTAAACATTCAATTATAATCTGTTTTAACCAAAAATGTAAAAAAAATGCAACTTAAAATCAATTATGAGATTATATAACCATTTAAAGGGAGAAACAAAGCTTTTGAAGGCATAAGTGACTATAAAAGAAGTTTTCTTCTCGATGAATGGTTTTTACATCACGTTTCTCGAGGTAAACATTCAATTATAATCTGTTTTAACCAAAAATGTAAAAAAATTCAACTTAAAATAAATTATGAGATTGTATAACCATTTAAAGGGAGAAACAAAGCTTTTGAAGGCATAAGTGACTATAAAAGAAGTTTTCTTCTCAATGAATGGTTTTTGCATCACGTTTCTCGAGGTAAACATACAATTATAATCTGTTTTAACCAAAAATGTAAAAAAAACTAAACTTAAAATCAATTATGAGGTTATATAACCATTTAAAGGGAGAAACAAAGCTTTTGAAGGTATAGGTGACTATAAAAGAAGTTTTCTTCTCAATGAATGGTTTTTGCATCACGTTTCCCAAGGTAAACATTCAATTATAATCTGTTTTAATAAAAAATGTAAAAAAAATTCAATTTAAAATCAATTATGAGATTATATAACCATTTAAAGGGAGAAATAAAGCTTTTGAAGGCACAAGTGACTATAAGAGAAGTTTTCTTCTCGATGAATGGTTTTTACATCACGTTTCTCGAGGTAAACATTCAATTATAATCTGTTTTAACCAAAAATGTAAAAAAATTCAACTTAAAATAAATTATGAGATTGTATAACCATTTAAAGGGAGAAACAAAGCTTTTGAAGGCATAAGTGACTATAAAAGAAGTTTTCTTCTCAATGAATGGTTTTTGCATCACGTTTCTCGAGGTAAACATTCAATTATAATCTGTTTTAACTAAAAATGTAAAAAAACTCAACTTAAAATCAATTATGGGATTATATAACCATTTAAAGGGAGAAACAAAGCTTTTGAAGGCATAAGTGACTATAAAAGAAGGTTTCTTCTCAATGAATGGTTTTTGCATCACGTTTCTTGAGGTAAACATTCAATTATAATCTGTTTTAACCAAAAATGTAAAAAAAATGCAACTTAAAATCAATTATGAGATTATATAACCATTTAAAGGGAGAAACAAAGCTTTTGAAGGCATAAGTGACTATAAAAGAAGTTTTCTTCTCGATGAATGGTTTTTACATCACGTTTCTCGAGGTAAACATTCAATTATAATCTGTTTTAACCAAAAATGTAAAAAAATTCAACTTAAAATAAATTATGAGATTGTATAACCATTTAAAGGGAGAAACAAAGCTTTTGAAGGCATAAGTGACTATAAAAGAAGTTTTCTTCTCAATGAATGGTTTTTGCATCACGTTTCTCGAGGTAAACATTCAATTATAATCTGTTTTAACCAAAAATGTACAAAAAACGTAACTTAAAATCAATTATGAGATTATATAACCATTTAAAGGGAGAAACAAAGCTTTTGAAGGCATAAGTGACTATAAAAGAAGTTTTCTTCTCAATGAATGGTTTTTGCATCACGTTTCTCGAGGTAAACATACAATTATAATCTGTTTTAACCAAAAATGTAAAAAAAACTAAACTTAAAATCAATTATGAGGTTATATAACCATTTAAAGGGAGAAACAAAGCTTTTGAAGGTATAGGTGACTATAAAAGAAGTTTTCTTCTCAATGAATGGTTTTTGCATCACGTTTCTCGAGGTAAACATTCAATTATAATCTGTTTTAACCAAAAATGCAAAACAATTCAACTTAAAATCAATTATGAGATTATATAAGCATTTAAAGGGAGAAACAAAGCTTTTGAAGGCATAAGTGACTATAAAAGAAGGTTTCTTCTCAATGAATGGCTTTCGCTTCAAGATTCTAGAGGTAAACGTTCAATTATAATCTGTTTTAACCAAAAATGTAAAAAAATTCAACTTAAAATAAATTATGAGATTGTATAACCATTTAAAGGGAGAAACAAAGCTTTTGAAGGCATAAGTGACTATAAAAGAAGTTTTCTTCTCAATGAATGGTTTTTGCATCACGTTTCTCGAGGTAAACATTCAATTATAATCTGTTTTAACTAAAAATGTAAAAAAACTCAACTTAAAATCAATTATGGGATTATATAACCATTTAAAGGGAGAAACAAAGCTTTTGAAGGCATAAGTGACTATAAAAGAAGGTTTCTTCTCAATGAATGGTTTTTGCATCACGTTTCTCGAGGTAAACATTCAATTATAATCTGTTTTAACCAAAAATGTAAAAAAAATGCAACTTAAAATCAATTATGAGATTATATAACCATTTAAAGGGAGAAACAAAGCTTTTGAAGGAATAAGTGACTATAAAAGAAGTTTTCTTCTCGATGAATGGTTTTTACATCACGTTTCTCGAGGTAAACATTCAATTATAATCTGTTTTAACCAAAAATGTAAAAAAATTCAACTTAAAATAAATTATGAGATTGTATAACCATTTAAAGGGAGAAACAAAGCTTTTGAAGGCATAAGTGACTATAAAAGAAGTTTTCTTCTCAATGAATGGTTTTTGCATCACGTTTCTCGAGGTAAACATACAATTATAATCTGTTTTAACCAAAAATGTAAAAAAAACTAAACTTAAAATCAATTATGAGGTTATATAACCATTTAAAGGGAGAAACAAAGCTTTTGAAGGTATAGGTGACTATAAAAGAAGTTTTCTTCTCAATGAATGGTTTTTGCATCACGTTTCCCAAGGTAAACATTCAATTATAATCTGTTTTAATAAAAAATGTAAAAAAAATTCAATTTAAAATCAATTATGAGATTATATAACCATTTAAAGGGAGAAATAAAGCTTTTGAAGGCACAAGTGACTATAAGAGAAGTTTTCTTCTCGATGAATGGTTTTTACATCACGTTTCTCGAGGTAAACATTCAATTATAATCTGTTTTAACCAAAAATGTAAAAAAATTCAACTTAAAATAAATTATGAGATTGTATAACCATTTAAAGGGAGAAACAAAGCTTTTGAAGGCATAAGTGACTATAAAAGAAGTTTTCTTCTCAATGAATGGTTTTTGCATCACGTTTCTCGAGGTAAACATTCAATTATAATCTGTTTTAACTAAAAATGTAAAAAAACTCAACTTAAAATCAATTATGGGATTATATAACCATTTAAAGGGAGAAACAAAGCTTTTGAAGGCATAAGTGACTATAAAAGAAGGTTTCTTCTCAATGAATGGTTTTTGCATCACGTTTCTTGAGGTAAACATTCAATTATAATCTGTTTTAACCAAAAATGTAAAAAAAATGCAACTTAAAATCAATTATGAGATTATATAACCATTTAAAGGGAGAAACAAAGCTTTTGAAGGCATAAGTGACTATAAAAGAAGTTTTCTTCTCGATGAATGGTTTTTACATCACGTTTCTCGAGGTAAACATTCAATTATAATCTGTTTTAACCAAAAATGTAAAAAAATTCAACTTAAAATAAATTATGAGATTGTATAACCATTTAAAGGGAGAAACAAAGCTTTTGAAGGCATAAGTGACTATAAAAGAAGTTTTCTTCTCAATAAATGGTTTTTGCATCACGTTTCTCGAGGTAAACATTCAATTATAATCTGTTTTAACCAAAAATGTACAAAAAACGTAACTTAAAATCAATTATGAGATTATATAACCATTTAAAGGGAGAAACAAAGCTTTTGAAGGCATAAGTGACTATAAAAGAAGTTTTCTTCTCAATGAATGGTTTTTGCATCACGTTTCTCGAGGTAAACATTCAATTATAATCTGTTTTAACCAAAAATGTAAAAAAAACGCAACTTAAAATCAATTATGAGATTATATAACCATTTAAAGGGAGAAACAAAGCTTTTGAAGGCATAAGTGACTATAAAAGAAGTTTTCTTCTCAATGAATGGTTTTTGCATCACGTTTCTCGTGGTAAACATTCAATTATAATCTGTTTTAACCAAAAATGTACAAAAATTCAACTTAAAATCAATTATGAGATTATATAACCATTTAAAGGGAGAAGCAAAGCTTTTGAAGGCATAAGCGACTATAAAAGAAGTTTTCTTCTCAATGAATGGTTTTTGCATCACGTTTCTCAAGGTAAACATTCAATTATAATCTGTTTTAACCAAAAATGTACAAAAAACGTAACTTAAAATCAATTATGAGATTATATAACCATTTAAAGGGAGAAACAAAGCTTTTGAAGGCATAAGTGATTATAAAAGAAGTTTTCTTCTCAATGAATGGTTTTTGCATCACGTTTCTCGAGGTAAACATTCAATTATAATCTGTTTTAACCAAAAATGTAAAAAAATTCAACTTAAAATCTATTATGAGATTATATAACCATTTAAAGGGTGAAACAAAGCTTTTGAAGGCATAAGTGACTATAAAAGAAGATTTCTTCTCAATGAATGATTTTTGCATCACGTTTCTCGAGGTAAACATTCAATTATAATCTGTTTTAACCAAAAATGTAAAAAAATTCAACTTAAAATCAATTATGAGATTATATAAGCATTTAAAGGGAGAAACAAAGCTTTTGAAGGCATAAGTGACTATAAAAGAAGTTTTCTTCTCAATGAATGGTTTTTGCATCACGTTTCTCGAGGTAAACATTCAATTATAATCTGTTTTAACCAAAAATGTAAAAAAAACGCAACTTAAATTCGATTATGAGATTATATAACCATTTAAAGGGAGAAACAAATCTTTTGAAGGCATAAGTGACTATAAAAGAAGGTTTCTTCTCAATGAATGGTTTTTGCATCACGTTTCATGAGGTAAACATTCAATTATAATCTGTTTTAACCATAAATGTAAAAAAATTCAACTTAAAATCTATTATGAGATTATATAACCATTTAAAGAGATAAACAAAGCTTTTGAAGGCATAAGTGACTATAAAAGAAGTTTTCTTCTCAATGAATGGTTTGTGCATCACGTTTCTCAAGGTAAACATTCAATTATAATCTGTTTTAACAAAAAATGTAAAAAAAATGTAACTTAAAATCAATTATGAGATTATATAACCATTTAAAGGGAGAAACAAAGCTGTTGAAGGCATAAGTGACTATAAAAGAAGTTTTCTTCTCGATGAATGGTTTTTACATCACGTTTCTCGAGATAAACATTCAATTATAATCTGTTTTAACCAAAAATGTAAAAAAATTCAACTTAAAATCAATTATGAGATTATATAACCATTTAAAGGGAGAAACAAAGCTTTTGAAGGCATAAGTGACTATAAAAGAAGTTTTCTTCTCAATGAATGGTTTTTGCATCACGTTTCTCGAGGTAAACATTCAATTATAATCTGTTTTAACCAAAAATGTACAAAAAACGTAACTTAAAATCAATTATGAGATTATATAACCATTTAAAGGGAGAAACAAAGCTTTTGAAGGCATAAGTGACTATAAAAGAAGTTTTCTTCTCAATGAATGGTTTTTGCATCACGTTTCTCGAGGTAAACATTCAATTATAATCTGTTTTAACCAAAAACGTAAAAAAAACGCAACTTAAAATCAATTATGAGATTATATAACTATTTAAAGGGAGAAACAAAGCTTTTGAAGGCATAAGTGACTATAAAAGAAGTTTTCTTCTCAATGAATGGTTTTTGCATCACGTTTCTCGAGGTAAACATTCAATTATAATCTGTTTTAACCAAAAATGTACAAAAATTCAACTTAAAATCAATTATGAGATTATATAACCATTTAAAGGGAGAAGCAAAGCTTTTGAAGGCATAAGCGACTATAAAAGAAGTTTTCTTCTCAATGAATGGTTTTTGCATCACGTTTCTCGAGGTAAACATTCAATTATAATCTGTTTTAACCAAAAATGTAAAAAAACTAAACTTAAAATCAATTATGAGATTATATAACCATTTAAAGGGAGAAACAAAGCTTTTGAAGGCATAAGTGACTATAAAAGAAGTTTTCTTCTCAATGAATGGCTTTCGCTTCAAGATTCTCAAGGTAAACATTCAATTATAATCTGTTTTAACCAAAAATGTAAAAAAATTCAACTTCAAATCAATTATGAGATTATATAACCATTTAAAGGGAGAAACAAAGCTTTTGAAGGCATAAGTGACTATAAAAGAAGTTTTCTTCTCAATGAATGGTTTTTGCATCACGTTTCTCAAGGTAAACATTCAATTATAATCTGTTTTAACCAAAAATGTAAAAAAAACTAAACTTAAAATCAATTATGAGGTTATATAACCATTTAAAGGGAGAAACAAAGCTTTTGAAGGCATAAGTGACTATAAAAGAAGTTTTCTTCTCAATGAATGGTTTTTGCATCACGTTTCTCGAGGTAAACATTCAATTATAATCTGTTTTAACTAAAAATGTAAAAAAACTCAACTTAAAATCAATTATGGGATTATATAACCATTTAAAGGGAGAAACAAAGCTTTTGAAGGCATAAGTGACTATAAAAGAAGGTTTCTTCTCAATGAATGGTTTTTGCATCACGTTTCTCGAGGTAAACATTCAATTATAATCTGTTTTAACCAAAAATGTAAAAAAAATGCAACTTAAAATCAATTATGAGATTATATAACCATTTAAAGGGAGAAACAAAGCTTTTGAAGGCATAAGTGACTATAAAAGAAGTTTTCTTCTCGATGAATGGTTTTTACATCACGTTTCTCGAGGTAAACATTCAATTATAATCTGTTTTAACCAAAAATGTAAAAAAATTCAACTTAAAATAAATTATGAGATTGTATAACCATTTCAAGGGAGAAACAAAGCTTTTGAAGGCATAAGTGACTATAAAAGAAGTTTTCTTCTCAATGAATGGTTTTTGCATCACGTTTCTCGAGGTAAACATACAATTATAATCTGTTTTAACCAAAAATGTAAAAAAAACTAAACTTAAAATCAATTATGAGGTTATATAACCATTTAAAGGGAGAAACAAAGCTTTTGAAGGTATAGGTGACTATAAAAGAAGTTTTCTTCTCAATGAATGGTTTTTGCATCACGTTTCCCAAGGTAAACATTCAATTATAATCTGTTTTAATAAAAAATGTAAAAAAAATTCAATTTAAAATCAATTATGAGATTATATAACCATTTAAAGGGAGAAATAAAGCTTTTGAAGGCACAAGTGACTATAAGAGAAGTTTTCTTCTCGATGAATGGTTTTTACATCACGTTTCTCGAGGTAAACATTCAATTATAATCTGTTTTAACCAAAAATGTAAAAAAATTCAACTTAAAATAAATTATGAGATTGTATAACCATTTAAAGGGAGAAACAAAGCTTTTGAAGGCATAAGTGACTATAAAAGAAGTTTTCTTCTCAATGAATGGTTTTTGCATCACGTTTCTCGAGGTAAAGATTCAATTATAATCTGTTTTAACTAAAAATGTAAAAAAACTCAACTTAAAATCAATTATGGGATTATATAACCATTTAAAGGGAGAAACAAAGCTTTTGAAGGCATAAGTGACTATAAAAGAAGGTTTCTTCTCAATGAATGGTTTTTGCATCACGTTTCTTGAGGTAAACATTCAATTATAATCTGTTTTAACCAAAAATGTAAAAAAAATGCAACTTAAAATCAATTATGAGATTATATAACCATTTAAAGGGAGAAACAAAGCTTTTGAAGGCATAAGTGACTATAAAAGAAGTTTTCTTCTCGATGAATGGTTTTTACATCACGTTTCTCGAGGTAAACATTCAATTATAATCTGTTTTAACCAAAAATGTAAAAAAATTCAACTTAAAATAAATTATGAGATTGTATAACCATTTAAAGGGAGAAACAAAGCTTTTGAAGGCATAAGTGACTATAAAAGAAGTTTTCTTCTCAATGAATGGTTTTTGCATCACGTTTCTCGAGGTAAACATTCAATTATAATCTGTTTTAACCAAAAATGTACAAAAAACGTAACTTAAAATCAATTATGAGATTATATAACCATTTAAAGGGAGAAACAAAGCTTTTGAAGGCATAAGTGACTATAAAAGAAGTTTTCTTCTCAATGAATGGTTTTTGCATCACGTTTCTCGAGGTAAACATTCAATTATAATCTGTTTTAACCAAAAATGTAAAAAAAACGCAACTTAAAATCAATTATGAGATTATATAACCATTTAAAGGGAGAAACAAAGCTTTTGAAGGCATAAGTGACTATAAAAGAAGTTTTCTTCTCAATGAATGGTTTTTGCATCACGTTTCTCGTGGTAAACATTCAATTATAATCTGTTTTAACCAAAAATTTACAAAAATTCAACTTAAAATCAATTATGAGATTATATAACCATTTAAAGGGAGAAGCAAAGCTTTTGAAGGCATAAGCGACTATAAAAGAAGTTTTCTTCTCAATGAATGGTTTTTGCATCACGTTTCTCGAGGTAAACATTCAATTATAATCTGTTTTAACCAAAAATGTACAAAAAACGTAACTTAAAATCAATTATGAGATTATATAACCATTTAAAGGGAGAAACAAAGCTTTTGAAGGCATAAGTGATTATAAAAGAAGTTTTCTTCTCAATGAATGGTTTTTGCATCACGTTTCTCGAGGTAAACATTCAATTATAATCTGTTTTAACCAAAAATGTAAAAAAATTCAACTTAAAATCTATTATGAGATTATATAACCATTTAAAGGGTGAAACAAAGCTTTTGAAGGCATAAGTGACTATAAAAGAAGATTTCTTCTCAATGAATGATTTTTGCATCACGTTTCTCGAGGTAAACATTCAATTATAATCTGTTTTAACCAAAAATGTAAAAAAATTCAACTTAAAATCAATTATGAGATTATATAAGCATTTAAAGGGAGAAACAAAGCTTTTGAAGGCATAAGTGACTATAAAAGAAGTTTTCTTCTCAATGAATGGTTTTTGCATCACGTTTCTCGAGGTAAACATTCAATTATAATCTGTTTTAACCAAAAATGTAAAAAAAACGCAACTTAAATTCGATTATGAGATTATATAACCATTTAAAGGGAGAAACAAATCTTTTGAAGGCATAAGTGACTATAAAAGAAGGTTTCTTCTCAATGAATGGTTTTTGCATCACGTTTCATGAGGTAAACATTCAATTATAATCTGTTTTAACCATAAATGTAAAAAAATTCAACTTAAAATCTATTATGAGATTATATAACCATTTAAAGAGATAAACAAAGCTTTTGAAGGCATAAGTGACTATAAAAGAAGTTTTCTTCTCAATGAATGGTTTGTGCATCACGTTTCTCAAGGTAAACATTCAATTATAATCTGTTTTAACAAAAAATGTAAAAAAAATGTAACTTAAAATCAATTATGAGATTATATAACCATTTAAAGGGAGAAACAAAGCTGTTGAAGGCATAAGTGACTATAAAAGAAGTTTTCTTCTCGATGAATGGTTTTTACATCACGTTTCTCGAGATAAACATTCAATTATAATCTGTTTTAACCAAAAATGTAAAAAAATTCAACTTAAAATCAATTATGAGATTATATAACCATTTAAAGGGAGAAACAAAGCTTTTGAAGGCATAAGTGACTATAAAAGAAGTTTTCTTCTCAATGAATGGTTTTTGCATCACGTTTCTCGAGGTAAACATTCAATTATAATCTGTTTTAACCAAAAATGTACAAAAAACGTAACTTAAAATCAATTATGAGATTATATAACCATTTAAAGGGAGAAACAAAGCTTTTGAAGGCATAAGTGACTATAAAAGAAGTTTTCTTCTCAATGAATGGTTTTTGCATCACGTTTCTCGAGGTAAACATTCAATTATAATCTGTTTTAACCAAAAACGTAAAAAAAACGCAACTTAAAATCAATTATGAGATTATATAACTATTTAAAGGGAGAAACAAAGCTTTTGAAGGCATAAGTGACTATAAAAGAAGTTTTCTTCTCAATGAATGGTTTTTGCATCACGTTTCTCGAGGTAAACATTCAATTATAATCTGTTTTAACCAAAAATGTACAAAAATTCAACTTAAAATCAATTATGAGATTATATAACCATTTAAAGGGAGAAGCAAAGCTTTTGAAGGCATAAGCGACTATAAAAGAAGTTTTCTTCTCAATGAATGGTTTTTGCATCACGTTTCTCGAGGTAAACATTCAATTATAATCTGTTTTAACCAAAAATGTAAAAAAACTAAACTTAAAATCAATTATGAGATTATATAACCATTTAAAGGGAGAAACAAAGCTTTTGAAGGCATAAGTGACTATAAAAGAAGTTTTCTTCTCAATGAATGGCTTTCGCTTCAAGATTCTCAAGGTAAACATTCAATTATAATCTGTTTTAACCAAAAATGTAAAAAAATTCAACTTCAAATCAATTATGAGATTATATAACCATTTAAAGGGAGAAACAAAGCTTTTGAAGGCATAAGTGACTATAAAAGAAGTTTTCTTCTCAATGAATGGTTTTTGCATCACGTTTCTCAAGGTAAACATTCAATTATAATCTGTTTTAACCAAAAATGTAAAAAAAACTAAACTTAAAATCAATTATGAGGTTATATAACCATTTAAAGGGAGAAACAAAGCTTTTGAAGGCATAAGTGACTATAAAAGAAGTTTTCTTCTCAATGAATGGTTTTTGCATCACGTTTCTCGAGGTAAACATTCAATTATAATCTGTTTTAACTAAAAATGTAAAAAAACTCAACTTAAAATCAATTATGGGATTATATAACCATTTAAAGGGAGAAACAAAGCTTTTGAAGGCATAAGTGACTATAAAAGAAGGTTTCTTCTCAATGAATGGTTTTTGCATCACGTTTCTCGAGGTAAACATTCAATTATAATCTGTTTTAACCAAAAATGTAAAAAAAATGCAACTTAAAATCAATTATGAGATTATATAACCATTTAAAGGGAGAAACAAAGCTTTTGAAGGCATAAGTGACTATAAAAGAAGTTTTCTTCTCGATGAATGGTTTTTACATCACGTTTCTCGAGGTAAACATTCAATTATAATCTGTTTTAACCAAAAATGTAAAAAAATTAAACTTAAAATAAATTATGAGATTGTATAACCATTTCAAGGGAGAAACAAAGCTTTTGAAGGCATAAGTGACTATAAAAGAAGTTTTCTTCTCAATGAATGGTTTTTGCATCACGTTTCTCGAGGTAAACATACAATTATAATCTGTTTTAACCAAAAATGTAAAAAAAACTAAACTTAAAATCAATTATGAGGTTATATAACCATTTAATGGGAGAAACAAAGCTTTTGAAGGTATAGGTGACTATAAAAGAAGTTTTCTTCTCAATGAATGGTTTTTGCATCACGTTTCCCAAGGTAAACATTCAATTATAATCTGTTTTAAAAAAAAATGTAAAAAAAATTCAATTTAAAATCAATTATGAGATTATATAACCATTTAAAGGGAGAAATAAAGCTTTTGAAGGCACAAGTGACTATAAAAGAAGTTTTCTTCTCAATGAATGGTTTTTGCATCACGTTTCCCAAGGTAAACATTCAATTATAATCTGTTTTAATAAAAAATGTAAAAAAAATTCAATTTAAAATCAATTATGAGATTATATAACCATTTAAAGGGAGAAATAAAGCTTTTGAAGGCACAAGTGACTATAAGAGAAGTTTTCTTCTCGATGAATGGTTTTTACATCACGTTTCTCGAGGTAAACATTCAATTATAATCTATTTTAACCAAAAATGTAAAAAAATTCAACTTAAAATCAATTATGAGATTATATAACTATTTAAAGGGAGAAACAAAGCTTTTGAAGGCATAAGTGACTATAAAAGAAGTTTTCTTCTCAATGAATGGTTTTTGCATCACGTTTCTCGAGGTAAACATTCAATTATAATCTGTTTTAACCAAAAATGTACAAAAATTCAACTTAAAATCAATTATGAGATTATATAACCATTTAAAGGGAGAAGCAAAGCTTTTGAAGGCATAAGCGACTATAAAAGAAGTTTTCTTCTCAATGAATGGTTTTTGCATCACGTTTCTCGAGGTAAACATTCAATTATAATCTGTTTTAACCAAAAATGTAAAAAAACTAAACTTAAAATCAATTATGAGATTATATAACCATTTAAAGGGAGAAACAAAGCTTTTGAAGGCATAAGTGACTATAAAAGAAGTTTTCTTCTCAATGAATGGCTTTCGCTTCAAGATTCTCAAGGTAAACATTCAATTATAATCTGTTTTAACCAAAAATGTAAAAAAATTCAACTTCAAATCAATTATGAGATTATATAACCATTTAAAGGGAGAAACAAAGCTTTTGAAGGCATAAGTGACTATAAAAGAAGTTTTCTTCTCAATGAATGGTTTTTGCATCACGTTTCTCAAGGTAAACATTCAATTATAATCTGTTTTAACCAAAAATGTAAAAAAAACTAAACTTAAAATCAATTATGAGGTTATATAACCATTTAAAGGGAGAAACAAAGCTTTTGAAGGCATAAGTGACTATAAAAGAAGTTTTCTTCTCAATGAATGGTTTTTGCATCACGTTTCTCGAGGTAAACATTCAATTATAATCTGTTTTAACTAAAAATGTAAAAAAACTCAACTTAAAATCAATTATGGGATTATATAACCATTTAAAGGGAGAAACAAAGCTTTTGAAGGCATAAGTGACTATAAAAGAAGGTTTCTTCTCAATGAATGGTTTTTGCATCACGTTTCTCGAGGTAAACATTCAATTATAATCTGTTTTAACCAAAAATGTAAAAAAAATGCAACTTAAAATCAATTATGAGATTATATAACCATTTAAAGGGAGAAACAAAGCTTTTGAAGGCATAAGTGACTATAAAAGAAGTTTTCTTCTCGATGAATGGTTTTTACATCACGTTTCTCGAGGTAAACATTCAATTATAATCTGTTTTAACCAAAAATGTAAAAAAATTAAACTTAAAATAAATTATGAGATTGTATAACCATTTCAAGGGAGAAACAAAGCTTTTGAAGGCATAAGTGACTATAAAAGAAGTTTTCTTCTCAATGAATGGTTTTTGCATCACGTTTCTCGAGGTAAACATACAATTATAATCTGTTTTAACCAAAAATGTAAAAAAAACTAAACTTAAAATCAATTATGAGGTTATATAACCATTTAATGGGAGAAACAAAGCTTTTGAAGGTATAGGTGACTATAAAAGAAGTTTTCTTCTCAATGAATGGTTTTTGCATCACGTTTCCCAAGGTAAACATTCAATTATAATCTGTTTTAATAAAAAATGTAAAAAAAATTCAATTTAAAATCAATTATGAGATTATATAACCATTTAAAGGGAGAAATAAAGCTTTTGAAGGCACAAGTGACTATAAGAGAAGTTTTCTTCTCGATGAATGGTTTTTACATCACGTTTCTCGAGGTAAACATTCAATTATAATCTGTTTTAACCAAAAATGTACAAAAATTCAACTTAAAATCAATTATGAGATTATATAACCATTTAAAGGGAGAAGCAAAGCTTTTGAAGGCATAAGCGACTATAAAAGAAGTTTTCTTCTCAATGAATGGTTTTTGCATCACGTTTCTCGAGGTAAATATTCAATTATAATCTGTTTTAACCAAAAATGTACAAAAAACGTAACTTAAAATCAATTATGAGATTATATAACCATTTAAAGGGAGAAACAAAGCTTTTGAAGGCATAAGTGACTATAAAAGAAGTTTTCTTCTCAATGAATGGTTTTTGCATCACGTTTCTCGAGGTAAACATTCAATTATAATCTGTTTTAACCAAAAATGTAAAAAAATTCAACTTAAAATCTATTATGAGATTATATAACCATTTAAAGGGTGAAACAAAGCTTTTGAAGGCATAAGTGACTATAAAAGAAGATTTCTTCTCAATGAATGATTTTTGCATCACGTTTCTCGAGGTAAACATTCAATTATAATCTGTTTTAACCAAAAATGTAAAAAAATTCAACTTAAAATCAATTATGAGATTATATAAGCATTTAAAGGGAGAAACAAAGCTTTTGAAGGCATAAGTGACTATAAAAGAAGTTTTCTTCTCAATGAATGGTTTTTGCATCACGTTTCTCGAGGTAAACATTCAATTATAATCTGTTTTAACCAAAAATGTAAAAAAAACGCAACTTAAATTCGATTATGAGATTATATAACCATTTAAAGGGAGAAACAAATCTTTTGAAGGCATAAGTGACTATAAAAGAAGGTTTCTTCTCAATGAATGGTTTTTGCATCACGTTTCATGAGGTAAACATTCAATTATAATCTGTTTTAACCATAAATGTAAAAAAATTCAACTTAAAATCTATTATGAGATTATATAACAATTTAAAGAGATAAACAAAGCTTTTGAAGGCATAAGTGACTATAAAAGAAGTTTTCTTCTCAATGAATGGTTTGTGCATCACGTTTCTCAAGGTAAACATTCAATTATAATCTGTTTTAACAAAAAATGTAAAAAAAATGTAACTTAAAATCAATTATGAGATTATATAACCATTTAAAGGGAGAAACAAAGCTGTTGAAGGCATAAGTGACTATAAAAGAAGTTTTCTTCTCGATGAATGGTTTTTACATCACGTTTCTCGAGATAAACATTCAATTATAATCTGTTTTAACCAAAAATGTAAAAAAATTCAACTTAAAATCAATTATGAGATTATATAACCATTTAAAGGGAGAAACAAAGCTTTTGAAGGCATAAGTGACTATAAAAGAAGTTTTCTTCTCAATGAATGGTTTTTGCATCACGTTTCTCGAGGTAAACATTCAATTATAATCTGTTTTAACCAAAAATGTACAAAAAACGTAACTTAAAATCAATTATGAGATTATATAACCATTTAAAGGGAGAAACAAAGCTTTTGAAGGCATAAGTGACTATAAAAGAAGTTTTCTTCTCAATGAATGGTTTTTGCATCACGTTTCTCGAGGTAAACATTCAATTATAATCTGTTTTAACCAAAAATGTAAAAAAAACGCAACTTAAAATCAATTATGAGATTATATAACTATTTAAAGGGAGAAACAAAGCTTTTGAAGGCATAAGTGACTATCAAAGAAGTTTTCTTCTCAATGAATGGTTTTTGCATCACGTTTCTCGAGGTAAACATTCAATTATAATCTGTTTTAACCAAAAATGTACAAAAATTCAACTTAAAATCAATTATGAGATTATATAACCATTTAAAGGGAGAAGCAAAGCTTTTGAAGGCAGAAGCGACTATAAAAGAAGTTTTCTTCTCAATGAATGGTTTTTGCATCACGTTTCTCGAGGTAAACATTCAATTATAATCTGTTTTAACCAAAAATGTACAAAAAACGTAACTTAAAATCAATTATGAGATTATATAACCATTTAAAGGGAGAAACAAAGCTTTTGAAGGCATAAGTGACTATAAAAGAAGTTTTCTTCTCAATGAATGGTTTTTGCATCACGTTTCTCGAGGTAAACATTCAATTATAATCTGTTTTAACCAAAAATGTAAAAAAATTCAACTTAAAATCTATTATGAGATTATATAACCATTTAAAGGGTGAAACAAAGCTTTTGAAGGCATAAGTGACTATAAAAGAAGATTTCTTCTCAATGAATGATTTTTGCATCACGTTTCTCGAGGTAAACATTCAATTATAATCTGTTTTAACCAAAAATGTAAAAAACTTCAACTTAAAATCAATTATGAGATTATATAAGCATTTAAAGGGAGAAACAAAGCTTTTGAAGGCATAAGTGACTATAAAAGAAGTTTTCTTCTCAATGAATGGTTTTTGCATCACGTTTCTCGAGGTAAACATTCAATTATAATCTGTTTTAACCAAAAATGTAAAAAAAACGCAACTTAAATTCGATTATGAGATTATATAACCATTTAAAGGGAGAAACAAATCTTTTGAAGGCATAAGTGACTATAAAAGAAGGTTTCTTCTCAATGAATGGTTTTTGCATCACGTTTCATGAGGTAAACATTCAATTATAATCTGTTTTAACCATAAATGTAAAAAAATTCAACTTAAAATCTATTATGAGATTATATAACCATTTAAAGAGATAAACAAAGCTTTTGAAGGCATAAGTGACTATAAAAGAAGTTTTCTTCTCAATGAATGGTTTGTGCATCACGTTTCTCAAGGTAAACATTCAATTATAATCTGTTTTAACAAAAAATGTAAAAAAAATGTAACTTAAAATCAATTATGAGATTATATAACCATTTAAAGGGAGAAACAAAGCTGTTGAAGGCATAAGTGACTATAAAAGAAGTTTTCTTCTCGATGAATGGTTTTTACATCACGTTTCTCGAGATAAACATTCAATTATAATCTGTTTTAACCAAAAATGTAAAAAAATTCAACTTAAAATCAATTATGAGATTATATAACCATTTAAAGGGAGAAACAAAGCTTTTGAAGGCATAAGTGACTATAAAAGAAGTTTTCTTCTCAATGAATGGTTTTTGCATCACGTTTCTCGAGGTAAACATTCAATTATAATCTGTTTTAACCAAAAATGTACAAAAAACGTAACTTAAAATCAATTATGAGATTATATAACCATTTAAAGGGAGAAACAAAGCTTTTGAAGGCATAAGTGACTATAAAAGAAGTTTTCTTCTCAATGAATGGTTTTTGCATCACGTTTCTCGAGGTAAACATTCAATTATAATCTGTTTTAACCAAAAATGTAAAAAAAACGCAACTTAAAATCAATTATGAGATTATATAACTATTTAAAGGGAGAAACAAAGCTTTTGAAGGCATAAGTGACTATAAAAGAAGTTTTCTTCTCAATGAATGGTTTTTGCATCACGTTTCTCGAGGTAAACATTCAATTATAATCTGTTTTAACCAAAAATGTAAAAAAATTCAACTTAAAATCAATTATGAGATTATATAACCATTTAAAGGGAGAAGCAAAGCTTTTGAAGGCATAAGCGACTATAAAAGAAGTTTTCTTCTCAATGAATGGTTTTTGCATCACGTTTCTCGAGGTAAACATTCAATTATAATCTGTTTTAACCAAAAATGTAAAAAAACTAAACTTAAAATCAATTATGAGATTATATAACCATTTAAAGGGAGAAACAAAGCTTTTGAAGGCATAAGTGACTATAAAAGAAGTTTTCTTCTCAATGAATGGCTTTCGCTTCAAGATTCTCAAGGTAAACATTCAATTATAATCTGTTTTAACCAAAAATGTAAAAAAATTCAACTTCAAATCAATTATGAGATTATATAACCATTTAAAGGGAGAAACAAAGCTTTTGAAGGCATAAGTGACTATAAAAGAAGTTTTCGTCTCAATGAATGGTTTTTGCATCACGTTTCTCAAGGTAAACATTCAATTATAATCTGTTTTAACCAAAAATGTAAAAAAAACTAAACTTAAAATCAATTATGAGGTTATATAACCATTTAAAGGGAGAAACAAAGCTTTTGAAGGCATAAGTGACTATAAAAGAAGTTTTCTTCTCAATGAATGGTTTTTGCATCACGTTTCTCGAGGTAAACATTCAATTATAATCTGTTTTAACTAAAAATGTAAAAAAACTCAAATTAAAATCAATTATGGGATTATATAACCATTTAAAGGGAGAAACAAAGCTTTTGAAGGCATAAGTGACTATAAAAGAAGGTTTCTTCTCAATGAATGGTTTTTGCATCACGTTTCTCGAGGTAAACATTCAATTATAATCTGTTTTAACCAAAAATGTAAAAAAAATGCAACTTAAAATCAATTATGAGATTATATAACCATTTAAAGGGAGAAACAAAGCTTTTGAAGGCATAAGTGACTATAAAAGAAGTTTTCTTCTCGATGAATGGTTTTTACATCACGTTTCTCGAGGTAAACATTCAATTATAATCTGTTTTAACCAAAAATGTAAAAAAATTCAACTTAAAATAAATTATGAGATTGTATAACCATTTCAAGGGAGAAACAAAGCTTTTGAAGGCATAAGTGACTATAAAAGAAGTTTTCTTCTCAATGAATGGTTTTTGCATCACGTTTCTCGAGGTAAACATACAATTATAATCTGTTTTAACCAAAAATGTAAAAAAAACTAAACTTAAAATCAATTATGAGGTTATATAACAATTTAAAGGGAGAAACAAAGCTTTTGAAGGTATAGGTGACTATAAAAGAAGTTTTCTTCTCAATGAATGGTTTTTGCATCACGTTTCCCAAGGTAAACATTCAATTATAATCTGTTTTAATAAAAAATGTAAAAAAAATTCAATTTAAAATCAATTATGAGATTATATAACCATTTAAAGGGAGAAATAAAGCTTTTGAAGGCACAAGTGACTATAAAAGAAGTTTTCTTCTCAATGAATGGTTTTTGCATCACGTTTCTCGAGGTAAACATTCAATTATAATCTGTTTTAAACAAAAATGTAAAACAATTCAACTTAAAATCAATTATGAGATTATATAAGCATTTAAAGGGAGAAACAAAGCTTTTGAAGGCATAAGTGACTATAAAAGAAGGTTTCTTCTCAATGAATGGCTTTCGCTTCAAGATTCTAGAGGTAAACGTTCAATTATAATCTGTTTTAACCAAAAATGTAAAAAAATTCAACTTAAAATAAATTATGAGATTGTATAACCATTTAAAGGGAGAAACAAAGCTTTTGAAGGCATAAGTGACTATAAAAGAAGTTTTCTTCTCAATGAATGATTTTTGCAACACGTTTCCCGAGGTAAACATTCAATTATAATCTGTTTTAACCAAAAATGTAAAAAAAACGTAACTTAAAATCTATTATGAGATTATATAACCATTTAAAGGGTGAAACAAAGCTTTTGAAGGCATAAGTGACTATAAAAGAAGTTTTCTTCTCAATGAATGGTTTTTGCATCACGTTTCTCGAGGTAAACATTCAATTATAATCTGTTTTAACCAAAAATGCAAAACAATTCAACTTAAAATCAATTATGAGATTATATAAGCATTTAAAGGGAGAAACAAAGCTTTTGAAGGCATAAGTGACTATAAAAGAAGGTTTCTTCTCAATGAATGGCTTTCGCTTGAAGATTCTAGAGGTAAACGTTCAATTATAATCTGTTTTAACCAAAAATGTAAAAAAATTCAACTTAAAATAAATTATGAGATTGTATAACCATTTAAAGGGAGAAACAAAGCTTTTGAAGGCATAAGTGACTATAAAAGAAGTTTTCTTCTCAATGAATGGTTTTTGCATCACGTTTCTCGAGGTAAACATTCAATTATAATCTGTTTTAACTAAAAATGTAAAAGAACTCAACTTAAAATCAATTATGGGATTATATAACCATTTAAAGGGAGAAACAAAGCTTTTGAAGGCATAAGTGACTATAAAAGAAGGTTTCTTCTCAATGAATGGTTTTTGCATCACGTTTCTCGAGGTAAACATTCAATTATAATCTGTTTTAACCAAAAATGTAAAAAAAATGCAACTTAAAATCAATTATGAGATTATATAACCATTTAAAGGGAGAAACAAAGCTTTTGAAGGCATAAGTGACTATAAAAGAAGTTTTCTTCTCGATGAATGGTTTTTACATCACGTTTCTCGAGGTAAACATTCAATTATAATCTGTTTTAACCAAAAATGTAAAAAAATTCAACTTAAAATCAGTTATGAGATTATATAACCATTTAAAGGGAGAAACAAAGCTTTTGAAGGCATAAGTGACTATAAAAGAAGTTTTCTTCTCAATGAATGGTTTTTGCATCGCGTTTCTCGAGGTAAACATTCAATTATAATCTGTTTTAACCAAAAATGTAAAAAAAACGCAACTTAAAATCAATTATGTGATTATATAACCATTTAAAGGGAGAAACAAAGCTTTTGAAGGCATAAGTGACTATAAAAGAAGTTTTCTTCTCAATGAATGGTTTTTGCATCACGTTTCTCGAGGTAAACATACAATTATAATCTGTTTTAACCAAAAATGTAAAAAAAACTAAACTTAAAATCAATTATGAGGTTATATAACCATTTAAAGGGAGAAACAAAGCTTTTGAAGGTATAGGTGACTATAAAAGAAGTTTTCTTCTCAATGAATGGTTTTTGCATCACGTTTCCCAAGGTAAACATTCAATTATAATCTGTTTTAATAAAAAATGTAAAAAAAATTCAATTTAAAATCAATTATGAGATTATATAACCATTTAAAGGGAGAAATAAAGCTTTTGAAGGCACAAGTGACTATAAGAGAAGTTTTCTTCTCAATGAATGGTTTTTGCATCACGTTTCTCGAGGTAAACATTCAATTATAATCTGTTTTAACCAAAAATGTAAAACAATTCAACTTAAAATCAATTATGAGATTATATAAGCATTTAAAGGGAGAAACAAAGCTTTTGAAGGCATAAGTGACTATAAAAGAAGGTTTCTTCTCAATGAATGGCTTTCGCTTCAAGATTCTAGAGGTATACGTTCAATTATAATCTGTTTTAACCAAAAATGTAAAAAAATTCAACTTAAAATCTATTATGAGATTATATAACCATTTAAAGGGTGAAACAAAGCTTTTGAAGGCATAAGTGACTATAAAAGAAGTTTTCTTCTCAATGAATGGTTTTTGCATCACGTTTCTCGAGGTAAACATTCAATTATAATCTGTTTTAACCAAAAATGTAAAAAAATTCAACTTAAAATCTATTATGAGATTATATAACCATTTAAAGGGTGAAACAAAGCTTTTGAAGGCATAAGTGACTATAAAAGAAGATTTCTTCTCAATGAATGATTTTTGCATCACGTTTCTCGAGGTAAACATTCAATTATAATCTGTTTTAACCAAAAATGTAAAAAAATTCAACTTAAAATCAATTATGAGATTATATAAGCATTTAAAGGGAGAAACAAAGCTTTTGAAGGCATAAGTGACTATAAAAGAAGTTTTCTTCTCAATGAATGGTTTTTGCATCATGTTTCTCGAGGTAAACATTCAATTATAATCTGTTTTAACCAAAAATGTAAAAAAAACGCAACTTAAATTCGATTATGAGATTATATAACCATTTAAAGGGAGAAACAAATCTTTTGAAGGCATAAGTGACTATAAAAGAAGGTTTCTTCTCAATGAATGGTTTTTGCATCACGTTTCTCGAGGTAAACATTCAATTATAATCTGTTTTAACCATAAATGTAAAAAAATTCAACTTAAAATCTATTATGAGATTATATAACCATTTAAAGAGATAAACAAAGGTTTTGAAGGCATAAGTGACTATAAAAGAAGTTTTCTTCTCAATGAATGGTTTTTGCATCACGTTTCTCAAGGTAAACATTCAATTATAATCTGTTTTAACCAAAAATGTAAAAAAAATGTAACTTAAAATCAATTATGAGATTATATAACCATTTAAAGGGAGAAACAAAGCTGTTGAAGGCATAAGTGACTATAAAAGAAGTTTTCTTCTCGATGAATGGTTTTTACATCACGTTTCTCGAGGTAAACATTCAATTATAATCTGTTTTAACCAAAAATGTAAAAAAATTCAACTTAAAATCAATTATGAGATTATATAACCATTTAAAGGGAGAAACAAAGCTTTTGAAGGCATAAGTGACTATAAAAGAAGTGTTCTTCTCAATGAATGGTTTTTGCATCACGTTTCTCAAGGTAAACATTCAATTATAATCTGTTTTAACCAAAAATGTAAAAAAATTCAACTTAAAATCAATTATGAGATTATATAACCATTTAAAGGGAGAAACAAAGCTTTTGAAGGCATAAGTGACTATAAAAGAAGTGTTCTTCTCAATGAATGGTTTTTGCATCACGTTTCTCGAGGTAAACATTCAATTATAATCTGTTTTAACCAAAAATGTACAAAAAACGTAACTTAAAATCAATTACGAGATTATATAACCATTTAAAGGGAGAAACAAAGCTTTTGAAGGCATAAGTGACTATAAAAGAAGTTTTCTTCTCAATGAATGGCTTTCGCTTCAAGATTCTCGAGGTAAACATTCAATTATAACCTGTTTTAACCAAAAATGTAAAAAAAACTCAACTTAAAATCAATTATGAGATTATATAACCATTTAAAGGGAGAAACAAAGCTTTTGAAGGCATAAGTGACTATAAAAGAAGTTTTCTTCTCAATGAATGGTTTTTGCATCACGTTTCTCGAGGTAAACATTCAATTATAATCTGTTTTAACTAAAAATTTAAAAAAACGCAACTTAAAATCAATTATGAGATTACATAACCATTTAAAGGGAGAAAACAAAGTTTTTGAAGGCATAAGTGACTATAAAAGAAGTTTTCTTCTCAATGAATGGCTTTCGCTTCAAGATTCTCGAGGTAAACATTCAATTATAATCTGTTTTAACCAAAAATGTAAAAAAAACGCAACTTAAAATCAATTATGAGATTATATAACCATTTAAAGGGAGAAACAAAGCTTTTGAAGGCATAAGTGACTATAAAAGAAGTTTTCTTCTCAATGAATGGCTTTCGCTTCAAGATTCTCGAGGTAAACATTCAATTATAACCTGTTTTAACCAAAAATGTAAAAAAAACTCAACTTAAAATCAATTATGAGATTATATAACCATTTAAAGGGAGAAACAAAGCTTTTGAAGGCATAAGTGACTATAAAAGAAGTTTTCTTCTCAATGAATGGTTTTTGCATCACGTTTCTCGAGGTAAACATTTAATTATAATCTGTGTTAACTAAAAATTTAAAAAAACACAACTTAAAATCAATTATGAGATTATATAACCATTTAAAGGGAGAAAACAAAGTTTTTGAAGGCATAAGTGACTATAAAAGAAGTTTTCTTCTCAATGAATGGCTTTCGCTTCAAGATTCTCGAGGTAAACATTCAATTATAATCTGTTTTAACAAAAAATGTAAAAAAAACGTAACTTAAAATCAATTATGAGATTATATAACAATTTAAAGGGAGAAACAAAGCTTTTGAAGGCATAAGTGACTATAAAAGAAGGTTTCTTCTCAATGAATGGTTTTTGCATCACGTTTCTCGAGGTAAACATTCAATTATAATCTGTTTTAACCAAAAATGTAAAAAAAATGTAACTTAAAATCAATTATGAGATTATATAACCATTTAAAGGGAGAAACAAAGCTTTTGAAGGCATAAGTGACTATAAAAGAAGGTTTCTTCTCAATGAATGGTTTTTGCATCACGTTTCTCGAGGTAAACATTCAATTATAATCTGTTTTAACCATAAATGTAAAAAAATTTAACTTGAAATCTATTATGAGATTATATAACCATTTAAAGGGAGAAACAAAGCTTTTGAAGGCATAAGTGACTATAAAAGATGTTTTCTTTGCAATGAATGGTTTTTGCATCACGTTTCTCGAGGTAAACATTCAATTATAATCTGTTTTAACCAAAAATGTAAAAAAAATGCAACTTAAAATCAATTATGAGATTATATAACCATTTAAATGGAGAAACAATGCTTTTGAAGGCATAAGTGACTATAAAAGAAGTTTTCTTCTCAATGAATGGTTTTTACATCACGTTTCTCGAGGTAAACATTCAATTATAATCTGTTTTAACCAAAAATGTAAAAAAATTCAACTTAAAATCAATTATGAGTTTATATAACCATTTAAAGGGAGAAACAAAGCTTTTGAAGGCATAAGTGACTATAAAAGAAGTTTTCTTCTCAATGAATGGTTTTTGTATCACGTTTCTTGAGGTAAAAATTCAATTATAATCTGTTTTAACCAAAAATGTAAAAAAATTCAACTTAAAATCAATTATGAGATTATATAACCATTTAAAGGGAGAAACAAATCTTTTGAAGGCATAAGTGACTATAAAAGAAGTTTTCTTCTCAATGAATGGCTTTCGCTTCAAGATTCTCAAGGTAAACATTCAATTATAATATGTTTTAACCAAAAATGTAAAACAATTCAACTTAAAATCAATTATGAGATTATAAAACCATTTAAAGGGAGAAACAAAGCTTTTGAAGGCATAAGTGACTATAAAAGAAGTTTTCTTCTCAATTAATGGTTTTTGTATCACGTTTCTCGAGGTAAACATTCAATTATAATCTGTTTTAACCAAAAATGTAAAAAAATTCAACTTAAAATCTATTATGAGATTATATAACCATTTAAAGGGTGAAACAAAGCTTTTGAAGGCATACGTGACTATAAAAGAAGTTTTCTTCTCAATGAATGGTTTTTGCATCACGTTTCTCGAGGTAAACATTCAATTATAATCTGTTTTAACCAAAAATGTAAAAAAATTCAACTTAAAATCTATTATGAGATTATATAACCATTTAAAGGGTGAAACAAAGCTTTTGAAGGCATAAGTGACTATAAAAGAAGATTTCTTCTCAATGAATGATTTTTGCATCACGTTTCTCGAGGTAAACATTCAATTATAATCTGTTTTAACCAAAAATGTAAAAAAATTCAACTTAAAATCAATTATGAGATTATATAAGCATTTAAAGGGAGAAACAAAGCTTTTGAAGGCATAAGTGACTATAAAAGAAGTTTTCTTCTCAATGAATGGTTTTTGCATCACGTTTCTCGAGGTAAACATTCAATTATAATCTGTTTTAACCAAAAATGTAAAAAAAACGCAACTTAAATTCGATTATGAGATTATATAACCATTTAAAGGGAGAAACAAATCTTTTGAAGGCATAAGTGACTATAAAAGAAGGTTTCTTCTCAATGAATGGTTTTTGCATCACGTTTCTCGAGGTAAACATTCAATTATAATCTGTTTTAACCATAAATGTAAAAAAATTCAACTTAAAATCTATTATGAGATTATATAACCATTTAAAGAGATAAACAAAGCTTTTGAAGGCATAAGTGACTATAAAAGAAGTTTTCTTCTCAATGAATGGTTTTTGCATCACGTTTCTCAAGGTAAACATTCAATTATAATCTGTTTTAACCAAAAATGTAAAAAAAATGTAACTTAAAATCAATTATGAGATTATATAACCATTTAAAGGGAGAAACAAAGCTGTTGAAGGCATAAGTGACTATAAAAGAAGTTTTCTTCTCGATGAATGGTTTTTACATCACGTTTCTCGAGGTAAACATTCAATTATAATCTGTGTTAACTAAAAATTTAAAAAAACACAACTTAAAATCAATTATGAGATTATATAACCATTTAAAGGGAGAAAACAAAGTTTTTGAAGGCATAAGTGACTATAAAAGAAGTTTTCTTCTCAATGAATGGCTTTCGCTTCAAGATTCTCGAGGTAAACATTCAATTATAATCTGTTTTAACAAAAAATGTAAAAAAAACGTAACTTAAAATCAATTATGAGATTATATAACAATTTAAAGGGAGAAACAAAGCTTTTGAAGGCATAAGTGACTATAAAAGAAGTTTTCTTCTCAATGAATGGCTTTCGCTTCAAGATTCTCGAGGTTAACATTCAATTATAACCTGTTTTAACCAAAAATGTAAAAAAAACTCAAGTTAAAATCAATTATGAGATTATATAACCATTTAAAGGGAGAAACAAAGCTTTTGAAGGCATAAGTGACTATAAAAGAAGTTTTCTTCTCAATGAATGGCTTTCGCTTCAAGATTCTCGAGGTAAACATTCAATTATAACCTGTTTTAACCAAAAATGTAAAAAAAACTCAACTTAAAATCAATTATGAGATTATATAACCATTTAAAGGGAGAAACAAAGCTTTTGAAGGCATAAGTGACTATAAAAGAAGTTTTCTTCTCAATGAATGGCTTTCGCTTCAAGATTCTCGAGGTAAATATTCAATTATAATCTGTTTTAACCAAAAATGTAAAAAAAACTCAACTTAAAATCAATTATGAGATTATATAACCATTTAAAGGGAGAAACAAAGCTTTTGAAGGCATAAGTGACTATAAAAGAAGTTTTCTTCCCAATGAATGGCTTTCGCTTCAAGATTCTCGAGGTAAACATTCAATTATAATCTGTTTTAACCAAAAATGTAAAAAAAACGCAACTTAAAATCAATTATGAGATTATATAACCATTTAAAGGGAGAAACAAAGCTTTTGAAGGCATAAGTGACTATAAAAGAAGTTTTCTTCTCAATGAATGGTTTTTGCATCACGTTTCTCGATGTAAACATTCAATTATAATCTGTTTTAACCAAAAATGTAAAAAAAACTCAACTTAAAATCAACTATGAGATTATATAACCATTTAAAGGGAGAAACAAAGCTTTTGAAGGCATAAGTGACTATAAAAGAAGGTTTCTTCTCAATGAATGGTTTTTGCATCACGTTTCTCGAGGTAAACATTCAATTATAATCTGTTTTAACCAAAAATGTAAAAAAAATGCAACTTAAAATCAATTATGAGATTATATAACAATTTAAAGGGAGAAACAAAGCTTTTGAAGGCATAAGTGACTATAAAAGAAGTTTTCTTCTCAATGAATGGCTTTCGCTTCAAGATTCTCGAGGTTAACATTCAATTATAACCTGTTTTAACCAAAAATGTAAAAAAAACTCAAGTTAAAATCAATTATGAGATTATATAACCATTTAAAGGGAGAAACAAAGCTTTTGAAGGCATAAGTGACTATAAAAGAAGTTTTCTTCTCAATGAATGGCTTTCGCTTCAAGATTCTCGAGGTAAACATTCAATTATAACCTGTTTTAACCAAAAATGTAAAAAAAACTCAACTTAAAATCAATTATGAGATTATATAACCATTTAAAGGGAGAAACAAAGCTTTTGAAGGCATAAGTGACTATAAAAGAAGTTTTCTTCTCAATGAATGGCTTTCGCTTCAAGATTCTCGAGGTAAATATTCAATTATAATCTGTTTTAACCAAAAATGTAAAAAAAACTCAACTTAAAATCAATTATGAGATTATATAACCATTTAAAGGGAGAAACAAAGCTTTTGAAGGCATAAGTGACTATAAAAGAAGTTTTCTTCCCAATGAATGGCTTTCGCTTCAAGATTCTCGAGGTAAACATTCAATTATAATCTGTTTTAACCAAAAATGTAAAAAAAACGCAACTTAAAATCAATTATGAGATTATATAACCATTTAAAGGGAGAAACAAAGCTTTTGAAGGCATAAGTGACTATAAAAGAAGTTTTCTTCTCAATGAATGGTTTTTGCATCACGTTTCTCGATGTAAACATTCAATTATAATCTGTTTTAACCAAAAATGTAAAAAAAACTCAACTTAAAATCAACTATGAGATTATATAACCATTTAAAGGGAGAAACAAAGCTTTTGAAGGCATAAGTGACTATAAAAGAAGGTTTCTTCTCAATGAATGGTTTTTGCATCACGTTTCTCGAGGTAAACATTCAATTATAATCTGTTTTAACCAAAAATGTAAAAAAAATGCAACTTAAAATCAATTATGAGATTATATAACCATTTAAAGGGAGAAACAAAGCTTTTGAAGGCATAAGTGACTATAAAAGAAGTTTTCTTCTCGATGAATGGTTTTTACATCACGTTTCTCGAGGTAAACATTCAATTATAATCTGTTTTAACCAAAAATGTAAAAAAATTCAACTTAAAATAAATTATGAGATTGTATAACCATTTAAAGGGAGAAACAAAGCTTTTGAAGGCATAAGTGACTATAAAAGAAGTTTTCTTCTCAATGAATGGATTTTGCATCACGTTTCTCGAGGTAAACATACAATTATAATCTGTTTTAACCAAAAATGTAAAAAAATTCAACTTAAAATCAATTATGAGATTATATAACCATTTAAAGGGAGAAGCAAAGCTTTTGAAGGCATAAGCGACTATAAACAAAGTTTTCTTCTCAATGAATGGTTTTTGCATCACGTTTCTCGAGGTAAACATTCAATTATAATCTGTTTTAACTAAAAATGTAAAAATATTCAACTTCAAATCAATTATGAGGTTATATAACCATTTAAAGGGAGAAACAAAGCTTTTGAAGGCATAAGTGACTATAAAAGAAGGTTTCTTCTCAATGAATGGTTTTTGCATCACGTTTCTCGAGGTAAACATTCAATTATAATCTGTTTTAACCATAAATGTAAAAAAATTTAACTTGAAATCTATTATGAGATTATATAACCATTTAAAGGGAGAAACAAAGCTTTTGAAGGCATAAGTGACTATAAAAGATGTTTTCTTTGCAATGAATGGTTTTTGCATCACGTTTCTCGAGGTAAACATTCAATTATAATCTGTTTTAACCAAAAATGTAAAAAAAATGCAACTTAAAATCAATTATGAGATTATATAACCATTTAAAGGGAGAAACAATGCTTTTGAAGGCATAAGTGACTATAAAAGAAGTTTTCTTCTCAATGAATGGTGTTTACATCACGTTTCTCAAGGTAAACATTCAATTATAATCTGTTTTAACCAAAAATGTAAAAAAATTCAACTTAAAATCAATTATGAGTTTATATAACCATTTAAAGGGAGAAACAAAGCTTTTGAAGGCATAAGTGACTATAAAAGAAGTTTTCTTCTCAATGAATGGTTTTTGTATCACGTTTCTTGAGGTAAAAATTCAATTATAATCTGTTTTAACCAAAAATGTAAAAAAATTCAACTTAAAATCAATTATGAGATTATATAACCATTTAAAGGGAGAAACAAATCTTTTGAAGGCATAAGTGACTATAAAAGAAGTTTTCTTCTCAATGAATGGCTTTCACTTCAAGATTCTCAAGGTAAACATTCAATTATAATATGTTTTAACCAAAAATGTAAAACAATTCAACTTAAAATCAATTATGAGATTATAAAACCATTTAAAGGGAGAAACAAAGCTTTTGAAGGCATAAGTGACTATAAAAGAAGTTTTCTTCTCAATTAATGGTTTTTGTATCACGTTTCTCGAGGTAAACATTCAATTATAATCTGTTTTAACCAAAAATGTAAAAAAATTCAACTTAAAATCTATTATGAGATTATATAACCATTTAAAGGGTGAAACAAAGCTTTTGAAGGCATACGTGACTATAAAAGAAGTTTTCTTCTCAATGAATGGTTTTTGCATCACGTTTCTCGAGGTAAACATTCAATTATAATCTGTTTTAACCAAAAATGTAAAAAAATTCAACTTAAAATCTATTATGAGATTATATAACCATTTAAAGGGTGAAACAAAGCTTTTGAAGGCATAAGTGACTATAAAAGAATATTTCTTCTCAATGAATGATTTTTGCATCACGTTTCTCGAGGTAAACATTCAATTATAATCTGTTTTAACCAAAAATGTAAAAAAATTCAACTTAAAATCAATTATGAGATTATATAAGCATTTAAAGGGAGAAACAAAGCTTTTGAAGGCATAAGTGACTATAAAAGAAGTTTTCTTCTCAATGAATGGTTTTTGCATCACGTTTCTCGAGGTAAACATTCAATTATAATCTGTTTTAACCAAAAATGTAAAAAAAACGCAACTTAAATTCGATTATGAGATTATATAACCATTTAAAGGGAGAAACAAATCTTTTGAAGGCATAAGTGACTATAAAAGAAGGTTTCTTCTCAATGAATGGTTTTTACATCACGTTTCTCGAGGTAAACATTCAATTATAATCTGTTTTAACCATAAATGTAAAAAAATTCAACTTAAAATCTATTATGAGATTATATAACCATTTAAAGAGATAAACAAAGCTTTTGAAGGCATAAGTGACTATAAAAGAAGTTTTCTTCTCAATGAATGGTTTTTGCATCACGTTTCTCAAGGTAAACATTCAATTATAATCTGTTTTAACCAAAAATGTAAAAAAAATGTAACTTACAATCAATTATGAGATTATATAACCATTTAAAGGGAGAAACAAAGCTGTTGAAGGCATAAGTGACTATAAAAGAAGTTTTCTTCTCGATGAATGGTTTTTACATCACGTTTCTCGAGGTAAACATTCAATTATAATCTGTTTTAACCAAAAATGTAAAAAAATTCAACTTAAAATCAATTATGAGATTATATAACCATTTAAAGGGAGAAACAAAGCTTTTGAAGGCATAAGTGACTATAAAAGAAGTTTTCTTCTCAATGAATGGTTTTTGCATCACGTTTCTCGAGGTAAACATTCAATTATAATCTGTTTTAACCAAAAATGTACAAAAAACGTAACTTAAAATCAATTACGAGATTATATAACCATTTAAAGGGAGAAACAAAGCTTTTGAAGGCATAAGTGACTATAAAAGAAGTTTTCTTCTCAATGAATGGCTTTCGCTTCAAGATTCTCGAGGTAAACATTCAATTATAACCTGTTTTAACCAAAAATGTAAAAAAAACGCAACTTAAAATCAATTATGAGATTATATAACCATTTAAAGGGAGAAACAAAGCTTTTGAAGGCATAAGTGACTATAAAAGAAGTTTTCTTCTCAATGAATGGCTTTCGCTTCAAGATTCTCGAGGTAAACATTCAATTATAACCTGTTTTAACCAAAAATGTAAAAAAAACTCAACTTAAAATCAATTATGAGATTATATAACCATTTAAAGGGAGAAACAAAGCTTTTGAAGGCATAAGTGACTATAAAAGAAGTTTTCTTCTCAATGAATGGTTTTTGCATCACGTTTCTCGAGGTAAACATTTAATTATAATCTGTGTTAACTAAAAATTTAAAAAAACACAACTTAAAATCAATTATGAGATTATATAACCATTTAAAGGGAGAAAACAAAGTTTTTGAAGGCATAAGTGACTATAAAAGAAGTTTTCTTCTCAATGAATGGCTTTCGCTTCAAGATTCTCGAGGTAAACATTCAATTATAATCTGTTTTAACAAAAAATGTAAAAAAAACGTAACTTAAAATCAATTATGAGATTATATAACAATTTAAAGGGAGAAACAAAGCTTTTGAAGGCATAAGTGACTATAAAAGAAGTTTTCTTCTCAATGAATGGCTTTCGCTTCAAGATTCTCGAGGTTAACATTCAATTATAACCTGTTTAAACCAAAAATGTAAAAAAAACTCAACTTAAAATCAATTATGAGATTATATAACCATTTAAAGGGAGAAACAAAGCTTTTGAAGGCATAAGTGACTATAAAAGAAGTTTTCTTCTCAATGAATGGCTTTCGCTTCAAGATTCTCGAGGTAAACATTCAATTATAACCTGTTTTAACCAAAAATGTAAAAAAACTCAACTTAAAATCAATTATGAGATTATATAACCATTTAAAGGGAGAAACAAAGCTTTTGAAGGCATAAGTGACTATAAAAGAAGTTTTCTTCTCAATGAATGGCTTTCGCTTCAAGATTCTCGAGGTAAACATTCAATTATAATCTGTTTTAACAAAAAATGTAAAAAAAACGTAACTTAAAATCAATTATGAGATTATATAACAATTTAAAGGGAGAAACAAAGCTTTTGAAGGCATAAGTGACTATAAAAGAAGGTTTCTTCTCAATGAATGGTTTTTGCATCACGTTTCTCGAGGTAAACATTCAATTATAATCTGTTTTAACCAAAAATGTAAAAAAATTTAACTTGAAATCTATTATGAGATTATATAACCATTTAAAGGGAGAAACAAAGCTTTTGAAGGCATAAGTGACTATAAAAGAAGTTTTCTTCCCAATGAATGGCTTTCGCTTCAAGATTCTCGAGGTAAACATTCAATTATAATCTGTTTTAACCAAAAATGTAAAAAAAACGCAACTTAAAATCAATTATGAGATTATATAACCATTTAAAGGGAGAAACAAAGCTTTTGAAGGCATAAGAGACTATAAAAGAAGTTTTCTTCTCAATGAATGGTTTTTGCATCACGTTTCTCGATGTAAACATTCAATTATAATCTGTTTTAACCAAAAATGTAAAAAAAACTCAACTTAAAATCAACTATGAGATTATATAACCATTTAAAGGGAGAAACAAAGCTTTTGAAGGCATAAGTGACTATAAAAGAAGTTTTCTTCTCAATGAATGGATTTTGCATCACGTTTCTCGAGGTAAACATTCAATTATAATCTGTTTTAACCAAAAATGTAAAAAAAACTCAACTTAAAATCAACTATGAGATTATATAACCATTTAAAGGGAGAAACAAAGCTTTTGAAGGCATAAGTGACTATAAAAGAAGTTTTCTTCTCAATGAATGGTTTTTGCATCACGTTTCTCGAGGTAAACATTCAATTATAATCTGTTTTAACCAAAAATGTAAAAAAAACGCAACTTAAAATCAATTATGAGATTATATAACTATTTAAAGGGAGAAACAAAGCTTTTGAAGGCATAAGTGACTATAAAAGAAGTTTTCTTCTCAATGAATGGTTTTTGCATCACGTTTCTCGAGGTAAACATTCAATTATAATCTGTTTTAACCAAAAATGTAAAAAAAACTCAACTTAAAATCAATTATGAGATTATATAACCATTTAAAGGGAGAAACAAAGCTTTTGAAGGCATAAGTGACTATAAAAGAAGTTTTCTTCTCAATGAATGGTTTTTGCATCACGTTTCTCGAGGTAAACATTCAATTATAATCTGTTTTAACTAAAAATTTAAAAAAACGCAACTTAAAATCAATTATGAGATTACATAACCATTTAAAGGGAGAAAACAAAGTTTTTGAAGGCATAAGTGACTATAAAAGAAGTTTTCTTCTCAATGAATGGCTTTCGCTTCAAGATTCTCGAGGTAAACATTCAATTATAATATGTTTTAACCAAAAATGTAAAAAAAACGCAACTTAAAATCAATTATGAGATTATATAACCATTTAAAGGGAGAAACAAAGCTTTTGAAGGCATAAGTGACTATAAAAGAAGTTTTCTTCTCAATGAATGGCTTTCGCTTCAAGATTCTCGAGGTAAACATTCAATTATAACCTGTTTTAACCAAAAATGTAAAAAAAACTCAACTTAAAATCAATTATGAGATTATATAACCATTTAAAGGGAGAAACAAAGCTTTTGAAGGCATAAGTGACTATAAAAGAAGTTTTCTTCTCAATGAATGGTTTTTGCATCACGTTTCTCGAGGTAAACATTTAATTATAATCTGTGTTAACTAAAAATTTAAAAAAACACAACTTAAAATCAATTATGAGATTATATAACCATTTAAAGGGAGAAAACAAAGTTTTTGAAGGCATAAGTGACTATAAAAGAAGTTTTCTTCTCAATGAATGGCTTTCGCTTCAAGATTCTCGAGGTAAACATTCAATTATAATCTGTTTTAACAAAAAATGTAAAAAAAACGTAACTTAAAATCAATTATGAGATTATATAACAATTTAAAGGGAGAAACAAAGCTTTTGAAGGCATAAGTGACTATAAAAGAAGTTTTCTTCTCAATGAATGGCTTTCGCTTCAAGATTCTCGAGGTTAACATTCAATTATAACCTGTTTTAGCCAAAAATGTAAAAAAAACTCAACTTAAAATCAATTATGAGATTATATAACCATTTAAAGGGAGAAACAAAGCTTTTGAAGGCATAAGTGACTATAAAAGAAGTTTTCTTCTCAATGAATGGCTTTCGCTTCAAGATTTTCGAGGTAAACATTCAATTATAACCTGTTTTAACCAAAAATGTAAAAAAAACTCAACTTAAAATCAATTATGAGATTATATAACCATTTAAAGGGAGAAACAAAGCTTTTGAAGGCATAAGTGACTATAAAAGAAGTTTTCTTCTCAATGAATGGCTTTCGCTTCAAGATTCTCGAGGTAAACATTCAATTATAATCTGTTTTAACCAAAAATGTAAAAAAAACTCAACTTAAAATCAATTATGAGATTATATAACCATTTAAAGGGAGAAACAAAGCTTTTGAAGGCATAAGTGACTATAAAAGAAGTTTTCTTCCCAATGAATGGCTTTCGCTTCAAGATTCTCGAGGTAAACATTCAATTATAATCTGTTTTAACCAAAAATGTAAAAAAAACGCAACTTAAAATCAATTATGAGATTATATAACCATTTAAAGGGAGAAACAAAGCTTTTGAAGGCATAAGTGACTATAAAAGAAGTTTTCTTCTCAATGAATGGTTTTTGCATCACGTTTCTCGAGGTAAACATTCAATTATAATCTGTTTTAACCAAAAATGTAAAAAAAACTCAACTTAAAATCAATTATGAGATTATATAACCATTTAAAGGGAGAAACAAAGCTTTTGAAGGCATAAGTGACTATAAAAGAAGTTTTCTTCTCAATGAATGGATTTTGCATCACGTTTCTCGAGGTAAACATTCAATTATAATCTGTTTTAACCAAAAATGTAAAAAAAACTCAACTTAAAATCAACTATGAGATTATATAACCATTTAAAGGGAGAAACAAAGCTTTTGAAGGCATAAGTGACTATAAAAGAAGTTTTCTTCTCAATGAATGGTTTTTGCATCACGTTTCTCGATGTAAACATTCAATTATAATCTGTTTTAACCAAAAATGTAAAAAAAACTCAACTTAAAATCAACTATGAGATTATATAACCATTTAAAGGGAGAAACAAAGCTTTTGAAGGCATAAGTGACTATAAAAGAAGTTTTCTTCTCAATGAATGGATTTTGCATCACGTTTCTCGAGGTAAACATTCAATTATAATCTGTTTTAACAAAAAATGTAAAAAAAACGCAACTTAAAATCAATTATGAGATTATATAACCATTTAAAGGGAGAAACAAAGCTTTTGAAGGCATAAGTGACTATAAAAGAAGTTTTCTTCTCAATGAATGGTTTTTGCATCACGTTTCTCGATGTAAACATTCAATTATAATCTGTTTTAACCAAAAATGTAAAACAAACTCAACTTAAAATCAACTATGAGATTATATAACCATTTAAAGGGAGAAACAAAGCTTTTGAAGGCATAAGTGACTATAAAAGAAGTTTTCTTCTCAATGAATGGATTTTGCATCACGTTTCTCGAGGTAAACATTCAATTATAATCTGTTTTAACCAAAAATGTAAAAAAAACTCAACTTAAAATCAACTATGAGATTATATAACCATTTAAAGGGAGAAACAAAGCTTTTGAAGGCATAAGTGACTATAAAAGAAGTTTTCTTCTCAATGAATGGTTTTTGCATCACGTTTCTCGATGTAAACATTCAATTATAATCTGTTTTAACCAAAAATGTAAAAAAAACTCAACTTAAAATCAACTATGAGATTATATAACCATTTAAAGGGAGAAACAAAGCTTTTGAAGGCATAAGTGACTATAAAAGAAGTTTTCTTCTCAATGAATGGATTTTGCATCACGTTTCTCGAGGTAAACATTCAATTATAATCTGTTTTAACAAAAAATGTAAAAAAAACGTAACTTAAAATCAATTATGAGATTATATAACAATTTAAAGGGAGAAACAAAGCTTTTGAAGGCATAAGTGACTATAAAAGAAGGTTTCTTCTCAATGAATGGTTTTTGCATCACGTTTCTCGAGGTAAACATTCAATTATAATCTGTTTTAACCAAAAATGTAAAAAAATTTAACTTGAAATCTATTATGAGATTATATAACCATTTAAAGGGAGAAAACAAAGTTTTTGAAGGCATAAGTGACTATAAAAGAAGTTTTCTTCTCAATGAATGGCTTTCGCTTCAAGATTCTCGAGGTAAACATTCAATTATAATCTGTTTTAACAAAAAATGTAAAAAAAACGTAACTTAAAATCAATTATGAGATTATATAACAATTTAAAGGGAGAAACAAAGCTTTTGAAGGCATAAGTGACTATAAAAGAAGGTTTCTTCTCAATGAATGGTTTTTGCATCACGTTTCTCGAGGTAAACATTCAATTATAATCTGTTTTAACCAAAAATGTAAAAAAAACGCAACTTAAAATCAATTATGAGATTATATAACCATTTAAAGGGAGAAACAAAGCTTTTGAAGGCATAAGTGACTATAAAAGAAGTTTTCTTCCCAATGAATGGCTTTCGCTTCAAGATTCTCGAGGTAAACATTCAATTATAATCTGTTTTAACCAAAAATGTAAAAAAAACGCAACTTAAAATCAATTATGAGATTATATAACCATTTAAAGGGAGAAACAAAGCTTTTGAAGGCATAAGTGACTATAAAAGAAGTTTTCTTCTCAATGAATGGTTTTTGCATCACGTTTCTCGATGTAAACATTCAATTATAATCTGTTTTAACCAAAAATGTAAAAAAAACTCAACTTAAAATCAACTATGAGATTATATAACCATTTAAAGGGAGAAACAATGCTTTTGAAGGCATAAGTGACTATAAAAGAAGTTTTCTTCTCAATGAATGGATTTTGCATCACGTTTCTCGAGGTAAACATTCAATTATAATCTGTTTTAACCAAAAATGTAAAAAAAACTCAACTTAAAATCAACTATGAGATTATATAACCATTTAAAGGGAGAAACAAAGCTTTTGAAGGCATAAGTGACTATAAAAGAAGTTTTCTTCTCGATGAATGGTTTTTACATCACGTTTCTCGAGGTAAACATTCAATTATAATCTGTTTTAACCAAAAATGTAAAAAAATTCAACTTAAAATCAATTATGAGATTATATAACCATTTAAAGGGAGAAACAAAGCTTTTGAAGGCATAAGTGACTATAAAAGAAGTTTTCTTCTCAATGAATGGTTTTTGCATCACGTTTCTCGAGGTAAACATTCAATTATAATCTGTTTTAACCAAAAATGTACAAAAAACGTAACTTAAAATCAATTACGAGATTATATAACCATTTAAAGGGAGAAACAAAGCTTTTGAAGGCATAAGTGACTATAAAAGAAGTTTTCTTCTCAATGAATGGCTTTCGCTTCAAGATTCTCGAGGTAAACATTCAATTATAACCTGTTTTAACCAAAAATGTAAAAAAAACGCAACTTAAAATCAATTATGAGATTATATAACCATTTAAAGGGAGAAACAAAGCTTTTGAAGGCATAAATGACTATAAAAGAAGTTTTCTTCTCAATGAATGGCTTTCGCTTCAAGATTCTCGAGGTAAACATTCAATTATAATCTGTTTTAACAAAAAATGTAAAAAAAACGTAACTTAAAATCAATTATGAGATTATATAACAATTTAAAGGGAGAAACAAAGCTTTTGAAGGCATAAGTGACTATAAAAGAAGGTTTCTTCTCAATGAATGGTTTTTGCATCACGTTTCTCGAGGTAAACATTCAATTATAATCTGTTTTAACCAAAAATGTAAAAAAAACTCAACTTAAAATCAACTATGAGATTATATAACCATTTAAAGGGAGAAACAAAGCTTTTGAAGGCATAAGTGACTATAAAAGAAGTTTTCTTCTCAATGAATGGTTTTTGCATCACGTTTCTCGATGTAAACATTCAATTATAATCTGTTTTAACCAAAAATGTAAAAAAAACTCAACTTAAAATCAACTATGAGATTATATAACCATTTAAAGGGAGAAACAAAGCTTTTGAAGGCATAAGTGACTATAAAAGAAGTTTTCTTCTCAATGAATGGATTTTGCATCACGTTTCTCGAGGTAAACATTCAATTATAATCTGTTTTAACAAAAAATGTAAAAAAAACGTAACTTAAAATCAATTATGAGATTATATAACAATTTAAAGGGAGAAACAAAGCTTTTGAAGGCATAAGTGACTATAAAAGAAGGTTTCTTCTCAATGAATGGTTTTTGCATCACGTTTCTCGAGGTAAACATTCAATTATAATCTGTTTTAACCAAAAATGTAAAAAAATTTAACTTGAAATCTATTATGAGATTATATAACCATTTAAAGGGAGAAAACAAAGTTTTTGAAGGCATAAGTGACTATAAAAGAAGTTTTCTTCTCAATGAATGGCTTTCGCTTCAAGATTCTCGAGGTAAACATTCAATTATAATCTGTTTTAACAAAAAATGTAAAAAAAACGTAACTTAAAATCAATTATGAGATTATATAACAATTTAAAGGGAGAAACAAAGCTTTTGAAGGCATAAGTGACTATAAAAGAAGGTTTCTTCTCAATGAATGGTTTTTGCATCACGTTTCTCGAGGTAAACATTCAATTATAATCTGTTTTAACCAAAAATGTAAAAAAAACGCAACTTAAAATCAATTATGAGATTATATAACCATTTAAAGGGAGAAACAAAGCTTTTGAAGGCATAAGTGACTATAAAAGAAGTTTTCTTCCCAATGAATGGCTTTCGCTTCAAGATTCTCGAGGTAAACATTCAATTATAATCTGTTTTAACCAAAAATGTAAAAAAAACGCAACTTAAAATCAATTATGAGATTATATAACCATTTAAAGGGAGAAACAAAGCTTTTGAAGGCATAAGTGACTATAAAAGAAGTTTTCTTCTCAATGAATGGTTTTTGCATCACGTTTCTCGATGTAAACATTCAATTATAATCTGTTTTAACCAAAAATGTAAAAAAAACTCAACTTAAAATCAACTATGAGATTATATAACCATTTAAAGGGAGAAACAAAGCTTTTGAAGGCATAAGTGACTATAAAAGAAGTTTTCTTCTCAATGAATGGATTTTGCATCACGTTTCTCGAGGTAAACATTCAATTATAATCTGTTTTAACCAAAAATGTAAAAAAAACTCAACTTAAAATCAACTATGAGATTATATAACCATTTAAAGGGAGAAACAAAGCTTTTGAAGGCATAAGTGACTATAAAAGAAGTTTTCTTCTCGATGAATGGTTTTTACATCACGTTTCTCGAGGTAAACATTCAATTATAATCTGTTTTAACCAAAAATGTAAAAAAATTCAACTTAAAATCAATTATGAGATTATATAACCATTTAAAGGGAGAAACAAAGCTTTTGAAGGCATAAGTGACTATAAAAGAAGTTTTCTTCTCAATGAATGGTTTTTGCATCACGTTTCTCGAGGTAAACATTCAATTATAATCTGTTTTAACCAAAAATGTACAAAAAACGTAACTTAAAATCAATTACGAGATTATATAACCATTTAAAGGGAGAAACAAAGCTTTTGAAGGCATAAGTGACTATAAAAGAAGTTTTCTTCTCAATGAATGGCTTTCGCTTCAAGATTCTCGAGGTAAACATTCAATTATAACCTGTTTTAACCAAAAATGTAAAAAAAACGCAACTTAAAATCAATTATGAGATTATATAACCATTTAAAGGGAGAAACAAAGCTTTTGAAGGCATAAATGACTATAAAAGAAGTTTTCTTCTCAATGAATGGCTTTCGCTTCAAGATTCTCGAGGTAAACATTCAATTATAATCTGTTTTAACAAAAAATGTAAAAAAAACGTAACTTAAAATCAATTATGAGATTATATAACAATTTAAAGGGAGAAACAAAGCTTTTGAAGGCATAAGTGACTATAAAAGAAGGTTTCTTCTCAATGAATGGTTTTTGCATCACGTTTCTCGAGGTAAACATTCAATTATAATCTGTTTTAACCAAAAATGTAAAAAAATTTAACTTGAAATCTATTATGAGATTATATAACCATTTAAAGGGAGAAACAAAGCTTTTGAAGGCATAAGTGACTATAAAAGAAGTTTTCTTCCCAATGAATGGCTTTCGCTTCAAGATTCTCGAGGTTAACATTCAATTATAACCTGTTTTAACCAAAAATGTAAAAAAAACTCAACTTAAAATCAACTATGAGATTATATAACCATTTAAAGGGAGAAACAAAGCTTTTGAAGGCATAAGTGACTATAAAAGAAGTTTTCTTCTCAATGAATGGTTTTTGCATCACGTTTCTCGATGTAAACATTCAATTATAATCTGTTTTAACCAAAAATGTAAAAAAAACTCAACTTAAAATCAACTATGAGATTATATAACCATTTAAAGGGAGAAACAAAGCTTTTGAAGGCATAAGTGACTATAAAAGAAGTTTTCTTCTCAATGAATGGTTTTTGCATCACGTTTCTCGAGGTAAACATTCAATTATAATCTGTTTTAACCAAAAATGTAAAAAAAACGCAACTTAAAATCAATTATGAGATTATATAACTATTTAAAGGGAGAAACAAAGCTTTTGAAGGCATAAGTGACTATAAAAGAAGTTTTCTTCTCAATGAATGGTTTTTGCATCACGTTTCTCGAGGTAAACATTTAATTATAATCTGTGTTAACTAAAAATTTAAAAAAACACAACTTAAAATCAATTATGAGATTATATAACCATTTAAAGGGAGAAAACAAAGTTTTTGAAGGCATAAGTGACTATAAAAGAAGTTTTCTTCTCAATGAATGGCTTTCGCTTCAAGATTCTCGAGGTAAACATTCAATTATAATCTGTTTTAACAAAAAATGTAAAAAAAACGTAACTTAAAATCAATTATGAGATTATATAACAATTTAAAGGGAGAAACAAAGCTTTTGAAGGCATAAGTGACTATAAAAGAAGTTTTCTTCTTAATGAATGGCTTTCGCTTCAAGATTCTCGAGGTTAACATTCAATTATAACCTGTTTTAACCAAAAATGTAAAAAAAACTCAACTTAAAATCAATTATGAGATTATATAACCATTTAAAGGGAGAAACAAAGCTTTTGAAGGCATAAGTGACTATAAAAGAAGTTTTCTTCTCAATGAATGGCTTTCGCTTCAAGATTCTCGAGGTAAACATTCAATTATAACCTGTTTTAACCAAAAATGTAAAAAAAACTCAACTTAAAATCAATTATGAGATTATATAACCATTTAAAGGGAGAAACAAAGCTTTTGAAGGCATAAGTGACTATAAAAGAAGTTTTCTTCTCAATGAATGGCTTTCGCTTCAAGATTCTCGAGGTAAACATTCAATTATAATCTGTTTTAACCAAAAATGTTAAAAAAACTCAACTTAAAATCAATTATGAGATTATATAACCATTTAAAGGGAGAAACAAAGCTTTTGAAGGCATAAGTGACTATAAAAGAAGTTTTCTTCCCAATGAATGGCTTTCGCTTCAAGATTCTCGAGGTAAACATTCAATTATAATCTGTTTTAACCAAAAATGTAAAAAAAACGCAACTTAAAATCAATTATGAGATTATATAACCATTTAAAGGGAGAAACAAAGCTTTTGAAGGCATAAGTGACTATAAAAGAAGTTTTCTTCTCAATGAATGGTTTTTGCATCACGTTTCTCGATGTAAACATTCAATTATAATCTGTTTTAACCAAAAATGTAAAAAAAACTCAACTTAAAATCAACTATGAGATTATATAACCATTTAAAGGGAGAAACAAAGCTTTTGAAGGCATAAGTGACTATAAAAGAAGTTTTCTTCTCAATGAATGGATTTTGCATCACGTTTCTCGAGGTAAACATTCAATTATAATCTGTTTTAACCAAAAATGTAAAAAAAACTCAACTTAAAATCAACTATGAGATTATATAACCATTTAAAGGGAGAAACAAAGCTTTTGAAGGCATAAGTGACTATAAAAGAAGTTTTCTTCTCAATGAATGGTTTTTGCATCACGTTTCTCGAGGTAAACATTCAATTATAATCTGTTTTAACCAAAAATGTAAAAAAAACGCAACTTAAAATCAATTATGAGATTATATAACTATTTAAAGTTAGAAACAAAGCTTTTGAAGGCATAAGTGACTATAAAAGAAGTTTTCTTCTCAATGAATGGTTTTTGCATCACGTTTCTCGAGGTAAACATACAATTATAATCTGTTTTAACCAAAAATGTAAAAAAATTCCACTTAAAATCAATTATGAGATTATATAACCATTTAAAGGGAGAAGCAAAGCTTTTGAAGGCATAAGCGACTATAAAAGAAGTTTTCTTCTCAATGAATGGTTTTTGCATCACGTTTCTCGAGGTAAACATTCAATTATAATCTGTTTTAACTAAAAATGTAAAAAAATTCAACTTCAAATCAATTATGAGGTTATATAACCATTTAAAGGGAGAAACAAAGCTTTTGAAGGCAGAAGTGACTATAAAAGAAGGTTTCTTCTCAATGAATGGTTTTTGCATCACGTTTCTCGAGGTAAACATTCAATTATAATCTGTTTTAACCAAAAATGTAAAAAAAACTAAACTTAAAATCAATTATGAGGTTATATAACCATTTAAAGGGAGAAACAAAGCTTTTGAAGGCATAAGTGACTATAAAAGAAGATTTCTTCTCAATGAATGATTTTTGCATCACGTTTCTCGAGGTAAACATTCAATTATAATCTGTTTTAACCAAAAATGTAAAAAAATTCAACTTAAAATCAACTATGAGATTATATAACCATTTAAAGGGAGAAACAAAGCTTTTGAAGGCATAAGTGACTATAAAAGAAGTTTTCTTCTCAATGAATGGTTTTTGCATCACGTTTCTCGAGGTAAACATTCAATTATAATCTGTTTTAACCAAAAATGTAAAAAAAACGCAACTTAAAATCAATTATGAGATTATATAACTATTTAAAGGGAGAAACAAAGCTTTTGAAGGCATAAGTGACTATAAAAGAAGTTTTCTTCTCAATGAATGGTTTTTGTATCACGTTTCTCGAGGTAAACATACAATTATAATCTGTTTTAACCAAAAATGTAAAAAAAACTAAACTTAAAATCAATTATGAGGTTATATAACCATTTAAAGGGAGAAACAAAGCTTTTGAAGGCATAAGTGACTATAAAAGAAGATTTCTTCTCAATGAATGATTTTTGCATCACGTTTCTCGAGGTAAACATTCAATTATAATCTGTTTTAACCAAAAATGTAAAAAAAACTCAACTTAAAATCAACTATGAGATTATATAACCATTTAAAGGGAGAAACAAAGCTTTTGAAGGCATAAGTGACTATAAAAGAAGTTTTCTTCTCAATGAATGGTTTTTGCATCACGTTTCTCGAGGTAAACATTCAATTATAATCTGTTTTCACCAAAAATGTAAAAAAAACGCAACTTAAAATCAATTATGAGATTATATAACTATTTAAAGGGAGAAACAAAGCTTTTGAAGGCATAAGTGACTATAAAAGAAGTTTTCTTCTCAATGAATGGTTTTTGCATCACGTTTCTCGAGGTAAACATACAATTATAATCTGTTTTAACCAAAAATGTAAAAAAATTCAACTTAAAATCAATTATGAGATTATATAACCATTTAAAGGGAGAAGCAAAGCTTTTGAAGGCATAAGCGACTATAAAAGAAGTTTTCTTCTCAATGAATGGTTTTCGCATCACGTTTCTCGAGGTAAACATACAATTATAATCTGTTTTAACCAAAAATGTAAAAAAATTCAACTTAAAATCAATTATGAGATTATATAACCATTTAAAGGGAGAAGCAAAGCTTTTGAAGGCATAAGCGACTATAAAAGAAGTTTTCTTCTCAATGAATGGTTTTTGCATCACGTTTCTCGAGGTAAACATTCAATTATAATCTGTTTTAACTAAAAATGTAAAAAAATTCAACTTCAAATCAATTATGAGGTTATATAACCATTTAAAGGGAGAAACAAAGCTTTTGAAGGCATAAGTGACTATAAAAGAAGTGTTCTTCTCAATGAATGGTTTTTGCATCACGTTTCTCGAGGTAAACATTCAATTATAATCTGTTTTAACCAAAAATGTAAAAAAATTCAACTTAAAATCAATTATGAGATTATATAAGCATTTAAAGGGTGAAACAAAGCTTTTGAAGGCATAAGTGACTATAAAAGAAGTTTTCTTCTCAATGAATGATTTTTGCATCACGTTTCTCGAGGTAAACATTCAATTATAATCTGTTTTAACCAAAAATGTAAAAAAATTCAACTTAAAATCAATTATAAGATTATATAACCATTTAAAGGGAGAAACAAAGCTTTTGAAGGCATAAGTGACTATAAAAGAAGTTTTCTTCTCGATGAATGGTTTTTACATCACGTTTCTCGAGGTAAACATTCAATTATAATCTGTTTTAACCAAAAATGTAAAAAAATTCAACTTAAAATCAATTATGAGATTATATAACCATTTAAAGGGAGAAACAAAGCTTTTGAAGGCATAAGTGACTATAAAAGAAGTGTTCTTCTCAATGAATGGTTTTTGCATCACGTTTCTCAAGGTAAACATTCAATTATAATCTGTTTTAACCAAAAATGTAAAAAAATTCAACTTAAAATCAATTATGAGATTATATAACCATTTAAAGGGAGAAACAAAGCTTTTGAAGGCATAAGTGACTATAAAAGAAGTGTTCTTCTCAATGAATGGTTTTTGCATCACGTTTCTCGAGGTAAACATTCAATTATAATCTGTTTTAACCAAAAATGTACAAAAAACGTAACTTAAAATCAATTACGAGATTATATAACCATTTAAAGGGAGAAACAAAGCTTTTGAAGGCATAAGTGACTATAAAAGAAGTTTTCTTCTCAATGAATGGCTTTCGCTTCAAGATTCTCGAGGTAAACATTCAATTATAACCTGTTTTAACCAAAAATGTAAAAAAAACTCAACTTAAAATCAATTATGAGATTATATAACCATTTAAAGGGAGAAACAAAGCTTTTGAAGGCATAAGTGACTATAAAAGAAGTTTTCTGCTCAATGAATGGTTTTTGCATCACGTTTCTCGAGGTAAACATTCAATTATAATCTGTTTTAACTAAAAATTTAAAAAAACGCAACTTAAAATCAATTATGAGATTACATAACCATTTAAAGGGAGAAAACAAAGTTTTTGAAGGCATAAGTGACTATAAAAGAAGTTTTCTTCTCAATGAATGGCTTTCGCTTCAAGATTCTCGAGGTAAACATTCAATTATAATCTGTTTTAACCAAAAATGTAAAAAAAACGCAACTTAAAATCAATTATGAGATTATATAACCATTTAAAGGGAGAAACAAAGCTTTTGAAGGCATAAGTGACTATAAAAGAAGTTTTCTTCTCAATGAATGGCTTTCGCTTCAAGATTCTCGAGGTAAACATTCAATTATAACCTGTTTTAACCAAAAATGTAAAAAAAACTCAACTTAAAATCAATTATGAGATTATATAACCATTTCAAGGGAGAAACAAAGCTTTTGAAGGCATAAGTGACTATAAAAGAAGTTTTCTTCTCAATGAATGGTTTTTGCATCACGTTTCTCGAGGTAAACATTTAATTATAATCTGTGTTAACTAAAAATTTAAAAAAACACAACTTAAAATCAATTATGAGATTATATAACCATTTAAAGGGGGAAAACAAAGTTTTTGAAGGCATAAGTGACTATAAAAGAAGTTTTCTTCTCAATGAATGGCTTTCGCTTCAAGATTCTCGAGGTAAACATTCAATTATAATCTGTTTTAACAAAAAATGTAAAAAAAACGTAACTTAAAATCAATTATGAGATTATATAACAATTTAAAGGGAGAAACAAAGCTTTTGAAGGCATAAGTGACTATAAAAGAAGGTTTCTTCTCAATGAATGGTTTTTGCATCACGTTTCTCGAGGTAAACATTCAATTATAATCTGTTTTAACCAAAAATGTAAAAAAAATGTAACTTAAAATCAATTATGAGATTATATAACCATTTAAAGGGAGAAACAAAGCTTTTGAAGGCATAAGTGACTATAAAAGAAGGTTTCTTCTCAATGAATGGTTTTTGCATCACGTTTCTCGAGGTAAACATTCAATTATAATCTGTTTTAACCATAAATGTAAAAAAATTTAACTTGAAATCTATTATGAGATTATATAACCATTTAAAGGGAGAAACAAAGCTTTTGAAGGCATAAGTGACTATAAAAGAAGGTTTCTTCTCAATGAATGGTTTTTGCATCACGTTTCTCGAGGTAAACATTCAATTATAATCTGTTTTAACCATAAATGTAAAAAAATTTAACTTGAAATCTATTATGAGATTATATAACCATTTAAAGGGAGAAACAAAGCTTTTGAAGGCATAAGTGACTATAAAAGATGTTTTCTTTGCAATGAATGGTTTTTGCATCACGTTTCTCGAGGTAAACATTCAATTATAATCTGTTTTAACCAAAAATGTAAAAAAAATGCAACTTAAAATCAATTATGAGATTATATAACCATTTAAAGGGAGAAACAATGCTTTTGAAGGCATAAGTGACTATAAAAGAAGTTTTCTTCTCAATGAATGGTTTTTATATCACGTTTCTCGAGGTAAACATTCAATTATAATCTGTTTTAACCAAAAATGTAAAAAAATTCAACTTAAAATCAATTATGAGTTTATATAACCATTTAAAGGGAGAAACAAAGCTTTTGAAGGCATAAGTGACTATAAAAGAAGTTTTCTTCTCAATGAATGGTTTTTGTATCACGTTTCTTGAGGTAAAAATTCAATTATAATCTGTTTTAACCAAAAATGTAAAAAAATTCAACTTAAAATCAATTATGAGATTATATAACCATTTAAAGGGAGAAACAAATCTTTTGAAGGCATAAGTGACTATAAAAGAAGTTTTCTTCTCAATGAATGGCTTTCGCTTCAAGATTCTCAAGGTAAACATTCAATTATAATATGTTTTAACCAAAAATGTAAAACAATTCAACTTAAAATCAATTATGAGATTATAAAACCATTTAAAGGGAGAAACAAAGCTTTTGAAGGCATAAGTGACTATAAAAGAAGTTTTCTTCTCAATTAATGGTTTTTGTATCACGTTTCTCGAGGTAAACATTCAATTATAATCTGTTTTAACCAAAAATGTAAAAAAATTCAACTTAAAATCTATTATGAGATTATATAACCATTTAAAGGGTGAAACAAAGCTTTTGAAGGCATACGTGACTATAAAAGAAGTTTTCTTCTCAATGAATGGTTTTTGCATCACGTTTCTCGAGGTAAACATTCAATTATAATCTGTTTTAACCAAAAATGTAAAAAAATTCAACTTAAAATCTATTATGAGATTATATAACCATTTAAAGGGTGAAACAAAGCTTTTGAAGGCATAAGTGACTATAAAAGAAGATTTCTTCTCAATGAATGATTTTTGCATCACGTTTCTCGAGGTAAACATTCAATTATAATCTGTTTTAACCAAAAATGTAAAAAAATTCAACTTAAAATCAATTATGAGATTATATAAGCATTTAAAGGGAGAAACAAAGCTTTTGAAGGCATAAGTGACTATAAAAGAAGTTTTCTTCTCAATGAATGGTTTTTGCATCACGTTTCTCGAGGTAAACATTCAATTATAATCTGTTTTAACCAAAAATGTAAAAAAAACGCAACTTAAATTCGATTATGAGATTATATAACCATTTAAAGGGAGAAACAAATCATTTGAAGGCATAAGTGACTATAAAAGAAGGTTTCTTCTCAATGAATGGTTTTTGCATCACGTTTCTCGAGGTAAACATTCAATTATAATCTGTTTTAACTATAAATGTAAAAAAATTCAACTTAAAATCTATTATGAGATTATATAACCATTTAAAGAGATAAACAAAGCTTTTGAAGGCATAAGTGACTATAAAAGAAGTTTTCTTCTCAATGAATGGTTTTTGCATCACGTTTCTCAAGGTAAACATTCAATTATAATCTGTTTTAACCAAAAATGTAAAAAAAATGTAACTTAAAATCAATTATGAGATTATATAACTATTTAAAGTTAGAAACAAAGCTTTTGAAGGCATAAGTGACTATAAAAGAAGTTTTCTTCTCAATGAATGGTTTTTGCATCACGTTTCTCGAGGTAAACATACAATTATAATCTGTTTTAACCAAAAATGTAAAAAAATTCCACTTAAAATCAATTATGAGATTATATAACCATTTAAAGGGAGAAGCAAAGCTTTTGAAGGCATAAGCGACTATAAAAGAAGTTTTCTTCTCAATGAATGGTTTTTGCATCACGTTTCTCGAGGTAAACATTCAATTATAATCTGTTTTAACTAAAAATGTAAAAAAATTCAACTTCAAATCAATTATGAGGTTATATAACCATTTAAAGGGAGAAACAAAGCTTTTGAAGGCAGAAGTGACTATAAAAGAAGGTTTCTTCTCAATGAATGGTTTTTGCATCACGTTTCTCGAGGTAAACATTCAATTATAATCTGTTTTAACCAAAAATGTAAAAAAAACTAAACTTAAAATCAATTATGAGGTTATATAACCATTTAAAGGGAGAAACAAAGCTTTTGAAGGCATAAGTGACTATAAAAGAAGATTTCTTCTCAATGAATGATTTTTGCATCACGTTTCTCGAGGTAAACATTCAATTATAATCTGTTTTAACCAAAAATGTAAAAAAATTCAACTTAAAATCAACTATGAGATTATATAACCATTTAAAGGGAGAAACAAAGCTTTTGAAGGCATAAGTGACTATAAAAGAAGTTTTCTTCTCAATGAATGGTTTTTGCATCACGTTTCTCGAGGTAAACATTCAATTATAATCTGTTTTAACCAAAAATGTAAAAAAAACGCAACTTAAAATCAATTATGAGATTATATAACTATTTAAAGGGAGAAACAAAGCTTTTGAAGGCATAAGTGACTATAAAAGAAGTTTTCTTCTCAATGAATGGTTTTTGTATCACGTTTCTCGAGGTAAACATACAATTATAATCTGTTTTAACCAAAAATGTAAAAAAAACTAAACTTAAAATCAATTATGAGGTTATATAACCATTTAAAGGGAGAAACAAAGCTTTTGAAGGCATAAGTGACTATAAAAGAAGATTTCTTCTCAATGAATGATTTTTGCATCACGTTTCTCGAGGTAAACATTCAATTATAATCTGTTTTAACCAAAAATGTAAAAAAAACTCAACTTAAAATCAACTATGAGATTATATAACCATTTAAAGGGAGAAACAAAGCTTTTGAAGGCATAAGTGACTATAAAAGAAGTTTTCTTCTCAATGAATGGTTTTTGCATCACGTTTCTCGAGGTAAACATTCAATTATAATCTGTTTTCACCAAAAATGTAAAAAAAACGCAACTTAAAATCAATTATGAGATTATATAACTATTTAAAGGGAGAAACAAAGCTTTTGAAGGCATAAGTGACTATAAAAGAAGTTTTCTTCTCAATGAATGGTTTTTGCATCACGTTTCTCGAGGTAAACATACAATTATAATCTGTTTTAACCAAAAATGTAAAAAAATTCAACTTAAAATCAATTATGAGATTATATAACCATTTAAAGGGAGAAGCAAAGCTTTTGAAGGCATAAGCGACTATAAAAGAAGTTTTCTTCTCAATGAATGGTTTTTGCATCACGTTTCTCGAGGTAAACATACAATTATAATCTGTTTTAACCAAAAATGTAAAAAAATTCAACTTAAAATCAATTATGAGATTATATAACCATTTAAAGGGAGAAGCAAAGCTTTTGAAGGCATAAGCGACTATAAAAGAAGTTTTCTTCTCAATGAATGGTTTTTGCATCACGTTTCTCGAGGTAAACATTCAATTATAATCTGTTTTAACTAAAAATGTAAAAAAATTCAACTTCAAATCAATTATGAGGTTATATAACCATTTAAAGGGAGAAACAAAGCTTTTGAAGGCATAAGTGACTATAAAAGAAGTGTTCTTCTCAATGAATGGTTTTTGCATCACGTTTCTCGAGGTAAACATTCAATTATAATCTGTTTTAACCAAAAATGTAAAAAAATTCAACTTAAAATCAATTATGAGATTATATAAGCATTTAAAGGGTGAAACAAAGCTTTTGAAGGCATAAGTGACTATAAAAGAAGTTTTCTTCTCAATGAATGATTTTTGCATCACGTTTCTCGAGGTAAACATTCAATTATAATCTGTTTTAACCAAAAATGTAAAAAAATTCAACTTAAAATCAATTATGAGATTATATAACCATTTAAAGGGAGAAACAAAGCTTTTGAAGGCATAAGTGACTATAAAAGAAGTTTTCTTCTCGATGAATGGTTTTTACATCACGTTTCTCGAGGTAAACATTCAATTATAATCTGTTTTAACCAAAAATGTAAAAAAATTCAACTTAAAATCAATTATGAGATTATATAACCATTTAAAGGGAGAAACAAAGCTTTTGAAGGCATAAGTGACTATAAAAGAAGTGTTCTTCTCAATGAATGGTTTTTGCATCACGTTTCTCAAGGTAAACATTCAATTATAATCTGTTTTAACCAAAAATGTAAAAAAATTCAACTTAAAATCAATTATGAGATTATATAACCATTTAAAGGGAGAAACAAAGCTTTTGAAGGCATAAGTGACTATAAAAGAAGTGTTCTTCTCAATGAATGGTTTTTGCATCACGTTTCTCGAGGTAAACATTCAATTATAATCTGTTTTAACCAAAAATGTACAAAAAACGTAACTTAAAATCAATTACGAGATTATATAACCATTTAAAGGGAGAAACAAAGCTTTTGAAGGCATAAGTGACTATAAAAGAAGTTTTCTTCTCAATGAATGGCTTTCGCTTCAAGATTCTCGAGGTAAACATTCAATTATAACCTGTTTTAACCAAAAATGTAAAAAAAACTCAACTTAAAATCAATTATGAGATTATATAACCATTTAAAGGGAGAAACAAAGCTTTTGAAGGCATAAGTGACTATAAAAGAAGTTTTCTGCTCAATGAATGGTTTTTGCATCACGTTTCTCGAGGTAAACATTCAATTATAATCTGTTTTAACTAAAAATTTAAAAAAACGCAACTTAAAATCAATTATGAGATTACATAACCATTTAAAGGGAGAAAACAAAGTTTTTGAAGGCATAAGTGACTATAAAAGAAGTTTTCTTCTCAATGAATGGCTTTCGCTTCAAGATTCTCGAGGTAAACATTCAATTATAATCTGTTTTAACCAAAAATGTAAAAAAAACGCAACTTAAAATCAATTATGAGATTATATAACCATTTAAAGGGAGAAACAAAGCTTTTGAAGGCATAAGTGACTATAAAAGAAGTTTTCTTCTCAATGAATGGCTTTCGCTTCAAGATTCTCGAGGTAAACATTCAATTATAACCTGTTTTAACCAAAAATGTAAAAAAAACTCAACTTAAAATCAATTATGAGATTATATAACCATTTCAAGGGAGAAACAAAGCTTTTGAAGGCATAAGTGACTATAAAAGAAGTTTTCTTCTCAATGAATGGTTTTTGCATCACGTTTCTCGAGGTAAACATTTAATTATAATCTGTGTTAACTAAAAATTTAAAAAAACACAACTTAAAATCAATTATGAGATTATATAACCATTTAAAGGGGGAAAACAAAGTTTTTGAAGGCATAAGTGACTATAAAAGAAGTTTTCTTCTCAATGAATGGCTTTCGCTTCAAGATTCTCGAGGTAAACATTCAATTATAATCTGTTTTAACAAAAAATGTAAAAAAAACGTAACTTAAAATCAATTATGAGATTATATAACAATTTAAAGGGAGAAACAAAGCTTTTGAAGGCATAAGTGACTATAAAAGAAGGTTTCTTCTCAATGAATGGTTTTTGCATCACGTTTCTCGAGGTAAACATTCAATTATAATCTGTTTTAACCAAAAATGTAAAAAAAATGTAACTTAAAATCAATTATGAGATTATATAACCATTTAAAGGGAGAAACAAAGCTTTTGAAGGCATAAGTGACTATAAAAGAAGGTTTCTTCTCAATGAATGGTTTTTGCATCACGTTTCTCGAGGTAAACATTCAATTATAATCTGTTTTAACCATAAATGTAAAAAAATTTAACTTGAAATCTATTATGAGATTATATAACCATTTAAAGGGAGAAACAAAGCTTTTGAAGGCATAAGTGACTATAAAAGAAGGTTTCTTCTCAATGAATGGTTTTTGCATCACGTTTCTCGAGGTAAACATTCAATTATAATCTGTTTTAACCATAAATGTAAAAAAATTTAACTTGAAATCTATTATGAGATTATATAACCATTTAAAGGGAGAAACAAAGCTTTTGAAGGCATAAGTGACTATAAAAGATGTTTTCTTTGCAATGAATGGTTTTTGCATCACGTTTCTCGAGGTAAACATTCAATTATAATCTGTTTTAACCAAAAATGTAAAAAAAATGCAACTTAAAATCAATTATGAGATTATATAACCATTTAAAGGGAGAAACAATGCTTTTGAAGGCATAAGTGACTATAAAAGAAGTTTTCTTCTCAATGAATGGTTTTTATATCACGTTTCTCGAGGTAAACATTCAATTATAATCTGTTTTAACCAAAAATGTAAAAAAATTCAACTTAAAATCAATTATGAGTTTATATAACCATTTAAAGGGAGAAACAAAGCTTTTGAAGGCATAAGTGACTATAAAAGAAGTTTTCTTCTCAATGAATGGTTTTTGTATCACGTTTCTTGAGGTAAAAATTCAATTATAATCTGTTTTAACCAAAAATGTAAAAAAATTCAACTTAAAATCAATTATGAGATTATATAACCATTTAAAGGGAGAAACAAATCTTTTGAAGGCATAAGTGACTATAAAAGAAGTTTTCTTCTCAATGAATGGCTTTCGCTTCAAGATTCTCAAGGTAAACATTCAATTATAATATGTTTTAACCAAAAATGCAAAACAATTCAACTTAAAATCAATTATGAGATTATAAAACCATTTAAAGGGAGAAACAAAGCTTTTGAAGGCATAAGTGACTATAAAAGAAGTTTTCTTCTCAATTAATGGTTTTTGTATCACGTTTCTCGAGGTAAACATTCAATTATAATCTGTTTTAACCAAAAATGTAAAAAAATTCAACTTAAAATCTATTATGAGATTATATAACCATTTAAAGGGTGAAACAAAGCTTTTGAAGGCATACGTGACTATAAAAGAAGTTTTCTTCTCAATGAATGGTTTTTGCATCACGTTTCTCGAGGTAAACATTCAATTATAATCTGTTTTAACCAAAAATGTAAAAAAATTCAACTTAAAATCTATTATGAGATTATATAACCATTTAAAGGGTGAAACAAAGCTTTTGAAGGCATAAGTGACTATAAAAGAAGATTTCTTCTCAATGAATGATTTTTGCATCACGTTTCTCGAGGTAAACATTCAATTATAATCTGTTTTAACCAAAAATGTAAAAAAATTCAACTTAAAATCAATTATGAGATTATATAAGCATTTAAAGGGAGAAACAAAGCTTTTGAAGGCATAAGTGACTATAAAAGAAGTTTTCTTCTCAATGAATGGTTTTTGCATCACGTTTCTCGAGGTAAACATTCAATTATAATCTGTTTTAACCAAAAATGTAAAAAAAACGCAACTTAAATTCGATTATGAGATTATATAACCATTTAAAGGGAGAAACAAATCATTTGAAGGCATAAGTGACTATAAAAGAAGGTTTCTTCTCAATGAATGGTTTTTGCATCACGTTTCTCGAGGTAAACATTCAATTATAATCTGTTTTAACTATAAATGTAAAAAAATTCAACTTAAAATCTATTATGAGATTATATAACCATTTAAAGAGATAAACAAAGCTTTTGAAGGCATAAGTGACTATAAAAGAAGTTTTCTTCTCAATGAATGGTTTTTGCATCACGTTTCTCAAGGTAAACATTCAATTATAATCTGTTTTAACCAAAAATGTAAAAAAAATGTAACTTAAAATCAATTATGAGATTATATAACCATTTAAAGGGAGAAACAAAGCTGTTGAAGGCATAAGTGACTATAAAAGAAGTTTTCTTCTCGATGAATGGTTTTTACATCACGTTTCTCGAGGTAAACATTCAATTATAATCTGTGTTAACTAAAAATTTAAAAAAACACAACTTAAAATCAATTATGAGATTATATAACCATTTAAAGGGAGAAAACAAAGTTTTTGAAGGCATAAGTGACTATAAAAGAAGTTTTCTTCTCAATGAATGGCTTTCGCTTCAAGATTCTCGAGGTAAACATTGAATTATAATCTGTTTTAACAAAAAATGTAAAAAAAACGTAACTTAAAATCAATTATGAGATTATATAACAATTTAAAGGGAGAAACAAAGCTTTTGAAGGCATAAGTGACTATAAAAGAAGTTTTCTTCTCAATGAATGGCTTTCGCTTCAAGATTCTCGAGGTTAACATTCAATTATAACCTGTTTTAACCAAAAATGTAAAAAAAACTCAACTTAAAATCAATTATGAGATTATATAACCATTTAAAGGGAGAAACAAAGCTTTTGAAGGCATAAGTGACTATAAAAGAAGTTTTCTTCTCAATGAATGGCTTTCGCTTCAAGATTCTTGAGGTAAACATTCAATTATAACCTGTTTTAACCAAAAATGTAAAAAAAACTCAACTTAAAATCAATTATGAGATTATATAACCATTTAAAGGGAGAAACAAAGCTTTTGAAGGCATAAGTGACTATAAAAGAAGTTTTCTTCTCAATGAATGGCTTTCGCTTCAAGATTCTCGAGGTAAATATTCAATTATAATCTGTTTTAACCAAAAATGTAAAAAAAACTCAACTTAAAATCAATTATGAGATTATATAACCATTTAAAGGGAGAAACAAAGCTTTTGAAGGCATAAGTGACTATAAAAGAAGTTTTCTTCCCAATGAATGGCTTTCGCTTCAAGATTCTCGAGGTAAACATTCAATTATAATCTGTTTTAACCAAAAATGTAAAAAAAACGCAACTTAAAATCAATTATGAGATTATATAACCATTTAAAGGGAGAAACAAAGCTTTTCAAGGCATAAGTGACTATAAAAGAAGTTTTCTTCTCAATGAATGGTTTTTGCATCACGTTTCTCGATGTAAACATTCAATTATAATCTGTTTTAACCAAAAATGTAAAAAAAACTCAACTTAAAATCAACTATGAGATTATATAACCATTTAAAGGGAGAAACAAAGCTTTTGAAGGCATAAGTGACTATAAAAGAAGTTTTCTTCTCAATGAATGGATTTTGCATCACGTTTCTCGAGGTACACATTCAATTATAATCTGTTTTAATCAAAAATGTAAAAAAAACTCAACTTAAAATCAACTATGAGATTATATAACCATTTAAAGGGAGAAACAAAGCTTTTGAAGGCATAAGTGACTATAAAAGAAGTTTTCTTCTCAATGAATGGATTTTGCATCACGTTTCTCGAGGTAAACATTCAATTATAATCTGTTTTAACCAAAAATGTAAAAAAAACGCAACTTAAAATCAATTATGAGATTATATAACTATTTAAAGGGAGAAACAAAGCTTTTGAAGGCATAAGTGACTATAAAAGAAGTTTTCTTCTCAATGAATGGTTTTTGCATCACGTTTCTCGAGGTAAACATTCAATTATAATCTGTTTTAACCAAAAATGTAAAAAAAACTCAACTTAAAATCAATTATGAGATTATATAACCATTTAAAGGGAGAAACAAAGCTTTTGAAGGCATAAGTGACTATAAAAGAAGGTTTCTTCTCAATGAATGGTTTTTGCATCACGTTTCTCGAGGTAAACATTCAATTATAATCTGTTTTAACCATAAATGTAAAAAAATTTAACTTGAAATCTATTATGAGATTATATAACCATTTAAAGGGAGAAACAAAGCTTTTGAAGGCATAAGTGACTATAAAAGATGTTTTCTTTGCAATGAATGGTTTTTGCATCACGTTTCTCGAGGTAAACATTCAATTATAATCTGTTTTAACCAAAAATGTAAAAAAAATGCAACTTAAAATCAATTATGAGATTATATAACCATTTAAAGGGAGAAACAATGCTTTTGAAGGCATAAGTGACTATAAAAGAAGTTTTCTTCTCAATGAATGGTTTTTACATCACGTTTTTCGAGGTAAACATTCAATTATAATCTGTTTTAACCAAAAATGTAAAAAAATTCAACTTAAAATCAATTATGAGTTTATATAACCATTTAAAGGGAGAAACAAAGCTTTTGAAGGCATAAGTGACTATAAAAGAAGTTTTCTTCTCAATGAATGGTTTTTGTATCACGTTTCTTGAGGTAAAAATTCAATTATAATCTGTTTTAACCAAAAATGTAAAAAAATTCAACTTAAAATCAATTATGAGATTATATAACCATTTAAAGGGAGAAACAAATCTTTTGAAGGCATAAGTGACTATAAAAGAAGTTTTCTTCTCAATGAATGGCTTTCGCTTCAAGATTCTCAAGGTAAACATTCAATTATAATATGTTTTAACCAAAAATGTAAAACAATTCAACTTAAAATCAATTATGAGATTATAAAACCATTTAAAGGGAGAAACAAAGCTTTTGAAGGCATAAGTGACTATAAAAGAAGTTTTCTTCTCAATTAATGGTTTTTGTATCACGTTTCTCGAGGTAAACATTCAATTATAATCTGTTTTAACCAAAAATGTAAAAAAATTCAACTTAAAATCTATTATGAGATTATATAACCATTTAAAGGGTGAAACAAAGCTTTTGAAGGCATACGTGACTATAAAAGAAGTTTTCTTCTCAATGAATGGTTTTTGCATCACGTTTCTCGAGGTAAACATTCAATTATAATCTGTTTTAACCAAAAATGTAAAAAAATTCAACTTAAAATCTATTATGAGATTATATAACCATTTAAAGGGTGAAACAAAGCTTTTGAAGGCATAAGTGACTATAAAAGAAGATTTCTTCTCAATGAATGATTTTTGCATCACGTTTCTCGAGGTAAACATTCAATTATAATCTGTTTTAACCAAAAATGTAAAAAAATTCAACTTAAAATCAATTATGAGATTATATAAGCATTTAAAGGGAGAAACAAAGCTTTTGAAGGCATAAGTGACTATAAAAGAAGTTTTCTTCTCAATGAATGGTTTTTGCATCACGTTTCTCGAGGTAAACATTCAATTATAATCTGTTTTAACCAAAAATGTAAAAAAAACGCAACTTAAATTCGATTATGAGATTATATAACCATTTAAAGGGAGAAACAAATCATTTGAAGGCATAAGTGACTATAAAAGAAGGTTTCTTCTCAATGAATGGTTTTTGCATCACGTTTCTCGAGGTAAACATTCAATTATAATCTGTTTTAACCATAAATGTAAAAAAATTCAACTTAAAATCTATTATGAGATTATATAACCATTTAAAGAGATAAACAAAGCTTTTGAAGGCATAAGTGACTATAAAAGAAGTTTTCTTCTCAATGAATGGTTTTTGCATCACGTTTCTCAAGGTAAACATTCAATTATAATCTGTTTTAACCAAAAATGTAAAAAAAATGTAACTTAAAATCAATTATGAGATTATATAACCATTTAAAGGGAGAAACAAAGCTGTTGAAGGCATAAGTGACTATAAAAGAAGTTTTCTTCTCGATGAATGGTTTTTACATCACGTTTCTCGAGGTAAACATTCAATTATAATCTGTGTTAACTAAAAATTTAAAAAAACACAACTTAAAATCAATTATGAGATTATATAACCATTTAAAGGGAGAAAACAAAGTTTTTGAAGGCATAAGTGACTATAAAAGAAGTTTTCTTCTCAATGAATGGCTTTCGCTTCAAGATTCTCGAGGTAAACATTGAATTATAATCTGTTTTAACAAAAAATGTAAAAAAAACGTAACTTAAAATCAATTATGAGATTATATAACAATTTAAAGGGAGAAACAAAGCTTTTGAAGGCATAAGTGACTATAAAAGAAGTTTTCTTCTCAATGAATGGCTTTCGCTTCAAGATTCTCGAGGTTAACATTCAATTATAACCTGTTTTAACCAAAAATGTAAAAAAAACTCAACTTAAAATCAATTATGAGATTATATAACCATTTAAAGGGAGAAACAAAGCTTTTGAAGGCATAAGTGACTATAAAAGAAGTTTTCTTCTCAATGAATGGCTTTCGCTTCAAGATTCTTGAGGTAAACATTCAATTATAACCTGTTTTAACCAAAAATGTAAAAAAAACTCAACTTAAAATCAATTATGAGATTATATAACCATTTAAAGGGAGAAACAAAGCTTTTGAAGGCATAAGTGACTATAAAAGAAGTTTTCTTCTCAATGAATGGCTTTCGCTTCAAGATTCTCGAGGTAAATATTCAATTATAATCTGTTTTAACCAAAAATGTAAAAAAAACTCAACTTAAAATCAATTATGAGATTATATAACCATTTAAAGGGAGAAACAAAGCTTTTGAAGGCATAAGTGACTATAAAAGAAGTTTTCTTCCCAATGAATGGCTTTCGCTTCAAGATTCTCGAGGTAAACATTCAATTATAATCTGTTTTAACCAAAAATGTAAAAAAAACGCAACTTAAAATCAATTATGAGATTATATAACCATTTAAAGGGAGAAACAAAGCTTTTCAAGGCATAAGTGACTATAAAAGAAGTTTTCTTCTCAATGAATGGTTTTTGCATCACGTTTCTCGATGTAAACATTCAATTATAATCTGTTTTAACCAAAAATGTAAAAAAAACTCAACTTAAAATCAACTATGAGATTATATAACCATTTAAAGGGAGAAACAAAGCTTTTGAAGGCATAAGTGACTATAAAAGAAGTTTTCTTCTCAATGAATGGATTTTGCATCACGTTTCTCGAGGTAAACATTCAATTATAATCTGTTTTAACCAAAAATGTAAAAAAAACTCAACTTAAAATCAACTATGAGATTATATAACCATTTAAAGGGAGAAACAAAGCTTTTGAAGGCATAAGTGACTATAAAAGAAGTTTTCTTCTCAATGAATGGTTTTTGCATCACGTTTCTCGAGGTAAACATTCAATTATAATCTGTTTTAACCAAAAATGTAAAAAAAACGCAACTTAAAATCAATTATGAGATTATATAACTATTTAAAGGGAGAAACAAAGCTTTTGAAGGCATAAGTGACTATAAAAGAAGTTTTCTTCTCAATGAATGGTTTTTGCATCACGTTTCTCGAGGTAAACATACAATTATAATCTGTTTTAACCAAAAATGTAAAAAAATTCAACTTAAAATCAATTATGAGATTATATAACCATTTAAAGGGAGAAGCAAAGCTTTTGAAGGCATAAGCGACTATAAAAGAAGTTTTCTTCTCAATGAATGGTTTTTGCATCACGTTTCTCGAGGTAAACATTCAATTATAATCTGTTTTAACTAAAAATGTAAAAAAATTCAACTTCAAATCAATTATGAGGTTATATAACCATTTAAAGGGAGAAACAAAGCTTTTGAAGGCATAAGTGACTATAAAAGAAGGTTTCTTCTCAATGAATGGTTTTTGCATCACGTTTCTCGAGGTAAACATTCAATTATAATCTGTTTTAACCATAAATGTAAAAAAATTTAACTTGAAATCTATTATGAGATTATATAACCATTTAAAGGGAGAAACAAAGCTTTTGAAGGCATAAGTGACTATAAAAGATGTTTTCTTCGCAATGAATGGTTTTTGCATCACGTTTCTCGAGGTAAACATTCAATTATAATCTGTTTTAACCAAAAATGTAAAAAAAATGCAACTTAAAATCAATTATGAGATTATATAACCATTTAAAGGGAGAAACAATGCTTTTGAAGGCATAAGTGACTATAAAAGAAGTTTTCTTCTCAATGAATGGTTTTTACATCACGTTTCTCGAGGTAAACATTCAATTATAATCTGTTTTAACCAAAAATGTAAAAAAATTCAACTTAAAATCAATTATGAGTTTATATAACCATTTAAAGGGAGAAACAAAGCTTTTGAAGGCATAAGTGACTATAAAAGAAGTTTTCTTCTCAATGAATGGTTTTTGTATCACGTTTCTTGAGGTAAAAATTCAATTATAATCTGTTTTAACCAAAAATGTAAAAAAATTCAACTTAAAATCAATTATGAGATTATATAACCATTTAAAGGGAGAAACAAATCTTTTGAAGGCATAAGTGACTATAAAAGAAGTTTTCTTCTCAATGAATGGCTTTCGCTTCAAGATTCTCAAGGTAAACATTCAATTATAATATGTTTTAACCAAAAATGTAAAACAATTCAACTTAAAATCAATTATGAGATTATAAAACCATTTAAAGGGAGAAACAAAGCTTTTGAAGGCATAAGTGACTATAAAAGAAGTTTTCTTCTCAATGAATGGCTTTCGCTTCAAGATTCTTGAGGTAAACATTCAATTATAACCTGTTTTAACCAAAAATGTAAAAAAAACTCAACTTAAAATCAATTATGAGATTATATAACCATTTAAAGGGAGAAACAAAGCTTTTGAAGGCATAAGTGACTATAAAAGAAGTTTTCTTCTCAATGAATGGCTTTCGCTTCAAGATTCTCGAGGTAAATATTCAATTATAATCTGTTTTAACCAAAAATGTAAAAAAAACTCAACTTAAAATCTATTATGAGATTATATAACCATTTAAAGGGTGAAACAAAGCTTTTGAAGGCATACGTGACTATAAAAGAAGTTTTCTTCTCAATGAATGGTTTTTGCATCACGTTTCTCGAGGTAAACATTCAATTATAATCTGTTTTAACCAAAAATGTAAAAAAATTCAACTTAAAATCTATTATGAGATTATATAACCATTTAAAGGGTGAAACAAAGCTTTTGAAGGCATAAGTGACTATAAAAGAAGATTTCTTCTCAATGAATGATTTTTGCATCACGTTTCTCGAGGTAAACATTCAATTATAATCTGTTTTAACCAAAAATGTAAAAAAATTCAACTTAAAATCTATTATGAGATTATATAACCATTTAAAGGGTGAAACAAAGCTTTTGAAGGCATAAGTGACTATAAAAGAAGATTTCTTCTCAATGAATGATTTTTGCATCACGTTTCTCGAGGTAAACATTCAATTATAATCTGTTTTAACCAAAAATGTAAAAAAATTCAACTTAAAATCAATTATGAGATTATATAAGCATTTAAAGGGAGAAACAAAGCTTTTGAAGGCATAAGTGACTATAAAAGAAGTTTTCTTCTCAATGAATGGTTTTTGCATCACGTTTCTCGAGGTAAACATTCAATTATAATCTGTTTTAACCAAAAATGTAAAAAAAACGCAACTTAAATTCGATTATGAGATTATATAACCATTTAAAGGGAGAAACAAATCATTTGAAGGCATAAGTGACTATAAAAGAAGGTTTCTTCTCAATGAATGGTTTTTGCATCACGTTTCTCGAGGTAAACATTCAATTATAATCTGTTTTAACTATAAATGTAAAAAAATTCAACTTAAAATCTATTATGAGATTATATAACCATTTAAAGAGATAAACAAAGCTTTTGAAGGCATAAGTGACTATAAAAGAAGTTTTCTTCTCAATGAATGGTTTTTGCATCACGTTTCTCAAGGTAAACATTCAATTATAATCTGTTTTAACCAAAAATGTAAAAAAAATGTAACTTAAAATCAATTATGAGATTATATAACCATTTAAAGGGAGAAACAAAGCTGTTGAAGGCATAAGTGACTATAAAAGAAGTTTTCTTCTCGATGAATGGTTTTTACATCACGTTTCTCGAGGTAAACATTCAATTATAATCTGTGTTAACTAAAAATTTAAAAAAACACAACTTAAAATCAATTATGAGATTATATAACCATTTAAAGGGAGAAAACAAAGTTTTTGAAGGCATAAGTGACTATAAAAGAAGTTTTCTTCTCAATGAATGGCTTTCGCTTCAAGATTCTCGAGGTAAACATTGAATTATAATCTGTTTTAACAAAAAATGTAAAAAAAACGTAACTTAAAATCAATTATGAGATTATATAACAATTTAAAGGGAGAAACAAAGCTTTTGAAGGCATAAGTGACTATAAAAGAAGTTTTCTTCTCAATGAATGGCTTTCGCTTCAAGATTCTCGAGGTTAACATTCAATTATAACCTGTTTTAACCAAAAATGTAAAAAAAACTCAACTTAAAATCAATTATGAGATTATATAACCATTTAAAGGGAGAAACAAAGCTTTTGAAGGCATAAGTGACTATAAAAGAAGTTTTCTTCTCAATGAATGGCTTTCGCTTCAAGATTCTTGAGGTAAACATTCAATTATAACCTGTTTTAACCAAAAATGTAAAAAAAACTCAACTTAAAATCAATTATGAGATTATATAACCATTTAAAGGGAGAAACAAAGCTTTTGAAGGCATAAGTGACTATAAAAGAAGTTTTCTTCTCAATGAATGGCTTTCGCTTCAAGATTCTCGAGGTAAATATTCAATTATAATCTGTTTTAACCAAAAATGTAAAAAAAACTCAACTTAAAATCAATTATGAGATTATATAACCATTTAAAGGGAGAAACAAAGCTTTTGAAGGCATAAGTGACTATAAAAGAAGTTTTCTTCCCAATGAATGGCTTTCGCTTCAAGATTCTCGAGGTAAACATTCAATTATAATCTGTTTTAACCAAAAATGTAAAAAAAACGCAACTTAAAATCAATTATGAGATTATATAACCATTTAAAGGGAGAAACAAAGCTTTTCAAGGCATAAGTGACTATAAAAGAAGTTTTCTTCTCAATGAATGGTTTTTGCATCACGTTTCTCGATGTAAACATTCAATTATAATCTGTTTTAACCAAAAATGTAAAAAAAACTCAACTTAAAATCAACTATGAGATTATATAACCATTTAAAGGGAGAAACAAAGCTTTTGAAGGCATAAGTGACTATAAAAGAAGTTTTCTTCTCAATGAATGGATTTTGCATCACGTTTCTCGAGGTACACATTCAATTATAATCTGTTTTAATCAAAAATGTAAAAAAAACTCAACTTAAAATCAACTATGAGATTATATAACCATTTAAAGGGAGAAACAAAGCTTTTGAAGGCATAAGTGACTATAAAAGAAGTTTTCTTCTCAATGAATGGATTTTGCATCACGTTTCTCGAGGTAAACATTCAATTATAATCTGTTTTAACCAAAAATGTAAAAAAAACGCAACTTAAAATCAATTATGAGATTATATAACTATTTAAAGGGAGAAACAAAGCTTTTGAAGGCATAAGTGACTATAAAAGAAGTTTTCTTCTCAATGAATGGTTTTTGCATCACGTTTCTCGAGGTAAACATTCAATTATAATCTGTTTTAACCAAAAATGTAAAAAAAACTCAACTTAAAATCAATTATGAGATTATATAACCATTTAAAGGGAGAAACAAAGCTTTTGAAGGCATAAGTGACTATAAAAGAAGGTTTCTTCTCAATGAATGGTTTTTGCATCACGTTTCTCGAGGTAAACATTCAATTATAATCTGTTTTAACCATAAATGTAAAAAAATTTAACTTGAAATCTATTATGAGATTATATAACCATTTAAAGGGAGAAACAAAGCTTTTGAAGGCATAAGTGACTATAAAAGATGTTTTCTTTGCAATGAATGGTTTTTGCATCACGTTTCTCGAGGTAAACATTCAATTATAATCTGTTTTAACCAAAAATGTAAAAAAAATGCAACTTAAAATCAATTATGAGATTATATAACCATTTAAAGGGAGAAACAATGCTTTTGAAGGCATAAGTGACTATAAAAGAAGTTTTCTTCTCAATGAATGGTTTTTACATCACGTTTTTCGAGGTAAACATTCAATTATAATCTGTTTTAACCAAAAATGTAAAAAAATTCAACTTAAAATCAATTATGAGTTTATATAACCATTTAAAGGGAGAAACAAAGCTTTTGAAGGCATAAGTGACTATAAAAGAAGTTTTCTTCTCAATGAATGGTTTTTGTATCACGTTTCTTGAGGTAAAAATTCAATTATAATCTGTTTTAACCAAAAATGTAAAAAAATTCAACTTAAAATCAATTATGAGATTATATAACCATTTAAAGGGAGAAACAAATCTTTTGAAGGCATAAGTGACTATAAAAGAAGTTTTCTTCTCAATGAATGGCTTTCGCTTCAAGATTCTCAAGGTAAACATTCAATTATAATATGTTTTAACCAAAAATGTAAAACAATTCAACTTAAAATCAATTATGAGATTATAAAACCATTTAAAGGGAGAAACAAAGCTTTTGAAGGCATAAGTGACTATAAAAGAAGTTTTCTTCTCAATTAATGGTTTTTGTATCACGTTTCTCGAGGTAAACATTCAATTATAATCTGTTTTAACCAAAAATGTAAAAAAATTCAACTTAAAATCTATTATGAGATTATATAACCATTTAAAGGGTGAAACAAAGCTTTTGAAGGCATACGTGACTATAAAAGAAGTTTTCTTCTCAATGAATGGTTTTTGCATCACGTTTCTCGAGGTAAACATTCAATTATAATCTGTTTTAACCAAAAATGTAAAAAAATTCAACTTAAAATCTATTATGAGATTATATAACCATTTAAAGGGTGAAACAAAGCTTTTGAAGGCATAAGTGACTATAAAAGAAGATTTCTTCTCAATGAATGATTTTTGCATCACGTTTCTCGAGGTAAACATTCAATTATAATCTGTTTTAACCAAAAATGTAAAAAAATTCAACTTAAAATCAATTATGAGATTATATAAGCATTTAAAGGGAGAAACAAAGCTTTTGAAGGCATAAGTGACTATAAAAGAAGTTTTCTTCTCAATGAATGGTTTTTGCATCACGTTTCTCGAGGTAAACATTCAATTATAATCTGTTTTAACCAAAAATGTAAAAAAAACGCAACTTAAATTCGATTATGAGATTATATAACCATTTAAAGGGAGAAACAAATCATTTGAAGGCATAAGTGACTATAAAAGAAGGTTTCTTCTCAATGAATGGTTTTTGCATCACGTTTCTCGAGGTAAACATTCAATTATAATCTGTTTTAACCATAAATGTAAAAAAATTCAACTTAAAATCTATTATGAGATTATATAACCATTTAAAGAGATAAACAAAGCTTTTGAAGGCATAAGTGACTATAAAAGAAGTTTTCTTCTCAATGAATGGTTTTTGCATCACGTTTCTCAAGGTAAACATTCAATTATAATCTGTTTTAACCAAAAATGTAAAAAAAATGTAACTTAAAATCAATTATGAGATTATATAACCATTTAAAGGGAGAAACAAAGCTGTTGAAGGCATAAGTGACTATAAAAGAAGTTTTCTTCTCGATGAATGGTTTTTACATCACGTTTCTCGAGGTAAACATTCAATTATAATCTGTGTTAACTAAAAATTTAAAAAAACACAACTTAAAATCAATTATGAGATTATATAACCATTTAAAGGGAGAAAACAAAGTTTTTGAAGGCATAAGTGACTATAAAAGAAGTTTTCTTCTCAATGAATGGCTTTCGCTTCAAGATTCTCGAGGTAAACATTGAATTATAATCTGTTTTAACAAAAAATGTAAAAAAAACGTAACTTAAAATCAATTATGAGATTATATAACAATTTAAAGGGAGAAACAAAGCTTTTGAAGGCATAAGTGACTATAAAAGAAGTTTTCTTCTCAATGAATGGCTTTCGCTTCAAGATTCTCGAGGTTAACATTCAATTATAACCTGTTTTAACCAAAAATGTAAAAAAAACTCAACTTAAAATCAATTATGAGATTATATAACCATTTAAAGGGAGAAACAAAGCTTTTGAAGGCATAAGTGACTATAAAAGAAGTTTTCTTCTCAATGAATGGCTTTCGCTTCAAGATTCTTGAGGTAAACATTCAATTATAACCTGTTTTAACCAAAAATGTAAAAAAAACTCAACTTAAAATCAATTATGAGATTATATAACCATTTAAAGGGAGAAACAAAGCTTTTGAAGGCATAAGTGACTATAAAAGAAGTTTTCTTCTCAATGAATGGCTTTCGCTTCAAGATTCTCGAGGTAAATATTCAATTATAATCTGTTTTAACCAAAAATGTAAAAAAAACTCAACTTAAAATCAATTATGAGATTATATAACCATTTAAAGGGAGAAACAAAGCTTTTGAAGGCATAAGTGACTATAAAAGAAGTTTTCTTCCCAATGAATGGCTTTCGCTTCAAGATTCTCGAGGTAAACATTCAATTATAATCTGTTTTAACCAAAAATGTAAAAAAAACGCAACTTAAAATCAATTATGAGATTATATAACCATTTAAAGGGAGAAACAAAGCTTTTCAAGGCATAAGTGACTATAAAAGAAGTTTTCTTCTCAATGAATGGTTTTTGCATCACGTTTCTCGATGTAAACATTCAATTATAATCTGTTTTAACCAAAAATGTAAAAAAAACTCAACTTAAAATCAACTATGAGATTATATAACCATTTAAAGGGAGAAACAAAGCTTTTGAAGGCATAAGTGACTATAAAAGAAGTTTTCTTCTCAATGAATGGATTTTGCATCACGTTTCTCGAGGTAAACATTCAATTATAATCTGTTTTAACCAAAAATGTAAAAAAAACTCAACTTAAAATCAACTATGAGATTATATAACCATTTAAAGGGAGAAACAAAGCTTTTGAAGGCATAAGTGACTATAAAAGAAGTTTTCTTCTCAATGAATGGTTTTTGCATCACGTTTCTCGAGGTAAACATTCAATTATAATCTGTTTTAACCAAAAATGTAAAAAAAACGCAACTTAAAATCAATTATGAGATTATATAACTATTTAAAGGGAGAAACAAAGCTTTTGAAGGCATAAGTGACTATAAAAGAAGTTTTCTTCTCAATGAATGGTTTTTGCATCACGTTTCTCGAGGTAAACATACAATTATAATCTGTTTTAACCAAAAATGTAAAAAAATTCAACTTAAAATCAATTATGAGATTATATAACCATTTAAAGGGAGAAGCAAAGCTTTTGAAGGCATAAGCGACTATAAAAGAAGTTTTCTTCTCAATGAATGGTTTTTGCATCACGTTTCTCGAGGTAAACATTCAATTATAATCTGTTTTAACTAAAAATGTAAAAAAATTCAACTTCAAATCAATTATGAGGTTATATAACCATTTAAAGGGAGAAACAAAGCTTTTGAAGGCATAAGTGACTATAAAAGAAGGTTTCTTCTCAATGAATGGTTTTTGCATCACGTTTCTCGAGGTAAACATTCAATTATAATCTGTTTTAACCATAAATGTAAAAAAATTTAACTTGAAATCTATTATGAGATTATATAACCATTTAAAGGGAGAAACAAAGCTTTTGAAGGCATAAGTGACTATAAAAGATGTTTTCTTCGCAATGAATGGTTTTTGCATCACGTTTCTCGAGGTAAACATTCAATTATAATCTGTTTTAACCAAAAATGTAAAAAAAATGCAACTTAAAATCAATTATGAGATTATATAACCATTTAAAGGGAGAAACAATGCTTTTGAAGGCATAAGTGACTATAAAAGAAGTTTTCTTCTCAATGAATGGTTTTTACATCACGTTTCTCGAGGTAAACATTCAATTATAATCTGTTTTAACCAAAAATGTAAAAAAATTCAACTTAAAATCAATTATGAGTTTATATAACCATTTAAAGGGAGAAACAAAGCTTTTGAAGGCATAAGTGACTATAAAAGAAGTTTTCTTCTCAATGAATGGTTTTTGTATCACGTTTCTTGAGGTAAAAATTCAATTATAATCTGTTTTAACCAAAAATGTAAAAAAATTCAACTTAAAATCAATTATGAGATTATATAACCATTTAAAGGGAGAAACAAATCTTTTGAAGGCATAAGTGACTATAAAAGAAGTTTTCTTCTCAATGAATGGCTTTCGCTTCAAGATTCTCAAGGTAAACATTCAATTATAATATGTTTTAACCAAAAATGTAAAACAATTCAACTTAAAATCAATTATGAGATTATAAAACCATTTAAAGGGAGAAACAAAGCTTTTGAAGGCATAAGTGACTATAAAAGAAGTTTTCTTCTCAATTAATGGTTTTTGTATCACGTTTCTCGAGGTAAACATTCAATTATAATCTGTTTTAACCAAAAATGTAAAAAAATTCAACTTAAAATCTATTATGAGATTATATAACCATTTAAAGGGTGAAACAAAGCTTTTGAAGGCATACGTGACTATAAAAGAAGTTTTCTTCTCAATGAATGGTTTTTGCATCACGTTTCTCGAGGTAAACATTCAATTATAATCTGTTTTAACAAAAAATGTAAAAAAATTCAACTTAAAATCTATTATGAGATTATATAACCATTTAAAGGGTGAAACAAAGCTTTTGAAGGCATAAGTGACTATAAAAGAAGATTTCTTCTCAATGAATGATTTTTGCATCACGTTTCTCGAGGTAAACATTCAATTATAATCTGTTTTAACCAAAAATGTAAAAAAATTCAACTTAAAATCAATTATGAGATTATATAAGCATTTAAAGGGAGAAACAAAGCTTTTGAAGGCATAAGTGACTATAAAAGAAGTTTTCTTCTCAATGAATGGTTTTTGCATCACGTTTCTCGAGGTAAACATTCAATTATAATCTGTTTTAACCAAAAATGTAAAAAAAACGCAACTTAAATTCGATTATGAGATTATATAACCATTTAAAGGGAGAAACAAATCTTTTGAAGGCATAAGTGACTACAAAAGAAGGTTTCTTCTCAATGAATGGTTTTTGCATCACGTTTCTCGAGGTAAACATTCAATTATAATCTGTTTTAACCATAAATGTAAAAAAATTCAACTTAAAATCTATTATGAGATTATATAACCATTTAAAGAGATAAACAAATCTTTTGAAGGCATAAGTGACTATAAAAGAAGTTTTCTTCTCAATGAATGGTTTTTGCATCACGTTTCTCAAGGTAAACATTCAATTATAATCTGTTTTAACCAAAAATGTAAAAAAAATGTAACTTAAAATCAATTATGAGATTATATAACCATTTAAAGGGAGAAACAAAGCTGTTGAAGGCATAAGTGACTATAAAAGAAGTTTTCTTCTCGATAAATGGTTTTTACATCACGTTTCTCGAGGTAAACATTCAATTATAATCTGTTTTAACCAAAAATGTAAAAAAATTCAACTTAAAATCAATTATGAGATTATATAACCATTTAAAGGGAGAAACAAAGCTTTTGAAGGCATAAGTGACTATAAAAGAAGTTTTCTTCTCAATGAATGGTTTTTGCATCACGTTTCTCGAGGTAAACATTCAATTATAATCTGTTTTAACCAAAAATGTACAAAAAACGTAACTTAAAATCAATTACGAGATTATATAACCATTTAAAGGGAGAAACAAAGCTTTTGAAGGCATAAGTGACTATAAAAGAAGTTTTCTTCTCAATGAATGGCTTTCGCTTCAAGATTCTCGAGGTAAACATTCAATTATAACCTGTTTTAACCAAAAATGTAAAAAAAACGCAACTTAAAATCAATTATGAGATTATATAACCATTTAAAGGGAGAAACAAAGCTTTTGAAGGCATAAGTGACTATAAAAGAAGTTTTCTTCTCAATGAATGGCTTTCGCTTCAAGATTCTCGAGGTAAACATTCAATTATAACCTGTTTTAACCAAAAATGTAAAAAAAACTCAACTTAAAATCAATTATGAGATTATATAACCATTTAAAGGGAGAAACAAAGCTTTTGAAGGCATAAGTGACTATAAAAGAAGTTTTCTTCTCAATGAATGGTTTTTGCATCACGTTTCTCGAGGTAAACATTTAATTATAATCTGTGTTAACTAAAAATTTAAAAAAACACAACTTAAAATCAATTATGAGATTATATAACCATTTAAAGGGAGAAAACAAAGTTTTTGAAGGCATAAGTGACTATAAAAGAAGTTTTCTTCTCAATGAATGGCTTTCGCTTCAAGATTCTCGAGGTAAACAGTCAATTATAATCTGTTTTAACAAAAAATGTAAAAAAAACGTAACTTAAAATCAATTATGAGATTATATAACTATTTAAAGGGAGAAACAAAGCTTTTGAAGGCATAAGTGACTATAAAAGAAGTTTTCTTCTCAATGAATGGCTTTCGCTTCAAGATTCTCGAGGTTAACATTCAATTATAACCTAATTTAAGCAAAAATGTAAAAAAAACTCAACTTAAAATCAATTATGAGATTATATAACCATTTAAAGGGAGAAACAAAGCTTTTGAAGGCATAAGTGACTATAAAAGAAGTTTTCTTCTCAATGAATGGCTTTCGCTTCAAGATTCTCGAGGTAAACATTCAATTATAACCTGTTTTAACCAAAAATGTAAAAAAAACTCAACTTAAAATCAATTATGAGATTATATAACCATTTAAAGGGAGAAACAAAGCTTTTGAAGGCATAAGTGACTATAAAAGAAGTTTTCTTCTCAATGAATGGCTTTCGCATCAAGATTCTCGAGGTAAACATTCAATTATAATCTGTTTTAACAAAAAATGTAAAAAAAACGTAACTTAAAATCAATTATGAGATTATATAACAATTTAAAGGGAGAAACAAAGCTTTTGAAGGCATAAGTGACTATAAAAGAAGGTTTCTTCTCAATGAATGGTTTTTGCATCACGTTTCTCGAGGTAAACATTCAATTATAATCTGTTTTAACCAAAAATGTAAAAAAAAAGCAACTTAAAATCAATTATGAGATTATATAACCATTTAAAGGGAGAAACAAAGCTTTTGAAGGCATAAGTGACTATAAAAGAAGTTTTCTTCTCAATGAATGGTTTTTGCATCACGTTTCTCGATGTAAACATTCAATTATAATCTGTTTTAACCAAAAATGTAAAAAAAACTCAACTTAAAATCAACTATGAGATTATATAACCATTTAAAGGGAGAAACAAAGCTTTTGAAGGCATAAGTGACTATAAAAGAAGTTTTCTTCTCAATGAATGGATTTTGCATCACGTTTCTCGAGGTAAACATTCAATTATAATCTGTTTTAATCAAAAATGTAAAAAAAACTCAACTTAAAATCAACTATGAGATTATATAACCATTTAAAGGGAGAAACAAAGCTTTTGAAGGCATAAGTGACTATAAAAGAAGTTTTCTTCTCAATGAATGGATTTTGCATCACGTTTCTCGAGGTAAACATTCAATTATAATCTGTTTTAACCAAAAATGTAAAAAAAACGCAACTTAAAATCAATTATGAGATTATATAACTATTTAAAGGGAGAAACAAAGCTTTTGAAGGCATAAGTGACTATAAAAGAAGTTTTCTTCTCAATGAATGGTTTTTGCATCACGTTTCTCGAGGTAAACATTCAATTATAATCTGTTTTAACCAAAAATGTAAAAAAAACTCAACTTAAAATCAATTATGAGATTATATAACCATTTAAAGGGAGAAACAAAGCTTTTGAAGGCATAAGTGACTATAAAAGAAGTTTTCTTCTCAATGAATGGTTTTTGCATCACGTTTCTCGAGGTAAACATTCAATTATAATCTGTTTTAACTAAAAATTTAAAAAAACGCAACTTAAAATCAATTATGAGATTACATAACCATTTAAAGGGAGAAAACAAAGTTTTTGAAGGCATAAGTGACTATAAAAGAAGTTTTCTTCTCAATGAATGGCTTTCGCTTCAAGATTCTCGAGGTAAACATTCAATTATAATCTGTTTTAACCAAAAATGTAAAAAAAACGCAACTTAAAATCAATTATGAGATTATATAACCATTTAAAGGGAGAAACAAAGCTTTTGAAGGCATAAGTGACTATAAAAGAAGTTTTCTTCTCAATGAATGGCTTTCGCTTCAAGATTCTCGAGGTAAACATTCAATTATAACCTGTTTTAACCAAAAATGTAAAAAAAACTCAACTTAAAATCAATTATGAGATTATATAACCATTTAAAGGGAGAAACAAAGCTTTTGAAGGCATAAGTGACTATAAAAGAAGTTTTCTTCTCAATGAATGGTTTTTGCATCACGTTTCTCGAGGTAAACATTCAATTATAATCTGTTTTAACCAAAAATGTAAAAAAAACGCAACTTAAAATCAATTATGAGATTATATAACTATTTAAAGGGAGAAACAAAGCTTTTGAAGGCATAAGTGACTATAAAAGAAGTTTTCTTCTCAATGAATGGTTTTTGCATCACGTTTCTCGAGGTAAACATTTAATTATAATCTGTGTTAACTAAAAATTTAAAAAAACACAACTTAAAATCAATTATGAGATTATATAACCATTTAAAGGGAGAAAACAAAGTTTTTGAAGGCATAAGTGACTATAAAAGAAGTTTTCTTCTCAATGAATGGCTTTCGCTTCAAGATTCTCGAGGTAAACATTCAATTATAATCTGTTTTAACCAAAAATGTAAAAAAAACTCAACTTAAAATCAATTATGAGATTATATAACCATTTAAAGGGAGAAACAAAGCTTTTGAAGGCATAAGTGACTATAAAAGAAGTTTTCTTCTCAATGAATGGTTTTTGCATCACGTTTCTCGATGTAAACATTCAATTATAATCTGTTTTAACCAAAAATGTAAAAAAAACTCAACTTAAAATCAACTATGAGATTATATAACCATTTAAAGGGAGAAACAAAGCTTTTGAAGGCATAAGTGACTATAAAAGAAGTTTTCTTCTCAATGAATGGATTTTGCATCACGTTTCTCGAGGTAAACATTCAATTATAATCTGTTTTAATCAAAAATGTAAAAAAAACTCAACTTAAAATCAACTATGAGATTATATAACCATTTAAAGGGAGAAACAAAGCTTTTGAAGGCATAAGTGACTATAAAAGAAGTTTTCTTCTCAATGAATGGATTTTGCATCACGTTTCTCGAGGTAAACATTCAATTATAATCTGTTTTAACCAAAAATGTAAAAAAAACGCAACTTAAAATCAATTATGAGATTATATAACTATTTAAAGGGAGAAACAAAGCTTTTGAAGGCATAAGTGACTATAAAAGAAGTTTTCTTCTCAATGAATGGTTTTTGCATCACGTTTCTCGAGGTAAACATTCAATTATAATCTGTTTTAACCAAAAATGTAAAAAAAACTCAACTTAAAATCAATTATGAGATTATATAACCATTTAAAGGGAGAAACAAAGCTTTTGAAGGCATAAGTGACTATAAAAGAAGTTTTCTTCTCAATGAATGGTTTTTGCATCACGTTTCTCGAGGTAAACATTCAATTATAATCTGTTTTAACTAAAAATTTAAAAAAACGCAACTTAAAATCAATTATGAGATTACATAACCATTTAAAGGGAGAAAACAAAGTTTTTGAAGGCATAAGTGACTATAAAAGAAGTTTTCTTCTCAATGAATGGCTTTCGCTTCAAGATTCTCGAGGTAAACATTCAATTATAATCTGTTTTAACCAAAAATGTAAAAAAAACGCAACTTAAAATCAATTATGAGATTATATAACCATTTAAAGGGAGAAACAAAGCTTTTGAAGGCATAAGTGACTATAAAAGAAGTTTTCTTCTCAATGAATGGCTTTCGCTTCAAGATTCTCGAGGTAAACATTCAATTATAACCTGTTTTAACCAAAAATGTAAAAAAAACTCAACTTAAAATCAATTATGAGATTATATAACCATTTAAAGGGAGAAACAAAGCTTTTGAAGGCATAAGTGACTATAAAAGAAGTTTTCTTCTCAATGAATGGTTTTTGCATCACGTTTCTCGAGGTAAACATTCAATTATAATCTGTTTTAACCAAAAATGTAAAAAAAACGCAACTTAAAATCAATTATGAGATTATATAACTATTTAAAGGGAGAAACAAAGCTTTTGAAGGCATAAGTGACTATAAAAGAAGTTTTCTTCTCAATGAATGGTTTTTGCATCACGTTTCTCGAGGTAAACATTTAATTATAATCTGTGTTAACTAAAAATTTAAAAAAACACAACTTAAAATCAATTATGAGATTATATAACCATTTAAAGGGAGAAAACAAAGTTTTTGAAGGCATAAGTGACTATAAAAGAAGTTTTCTTCTCAATGAATGGCTTTCGCTTCAAGATTCTCGAGGTAAACATTCAATTATAATCTGTTTTAACCAAAAATGTAAAAAAAACTCAACTTAAAATCAATTATGAGATTATATAACCATTTAAAGGGAGAAAACAAAGTTTTTGAAGGCATAAGTGACTATAAAAGAAGTTTTCTTCTCAATGAATGGCTTTCGCTTCAAGATTCTCGAGGTAAACATTCAATTATAATCTGTTTTAACCAAAAATGTAAAAAAAACTCAACTTAAAATCAATTATGAGATTATATAACCATTTAAAGGGAGAAACAAAGCTTTTGAAGGCATAAGTGACTATAAAAGAAGTTTTCTTCCCAATGAATGGCTTTCGCTTCAAGATTCTCGAGGTAAACATTCAATTATAATCTGTTTTAACCAAAAATGTAAAAAAAACGCAACTTAAAATCAATTATGAGATTATATAACCATTTAAAGGGAGAAACAAAGCTTTTGAAGGCATAAGTGACTATAAAAGAAGTTTTCTTCTCAATGAATGGTTTTTGCATCACGTTTCTCGATGTAAACATTCAATTATAATCTGTTTTAACCAAAAATGTAAAAAAAATGTAACTTAAAATCAATTATGAGATTATATAACCATTTAAAGGGAGAAACAAAGCTGTTGAAGGCATAAGTGACTATAAAAGAAGTTTTCTTCTCGATGAATGGTTTTTACATCACGTTTCTCGAGGTAAACATTCAATTATAATCTGTGTTAACTAAAAATTTAAAAAAACACAACTTAAAATCAATTATGAGATTATATAACCATTTAAAGGGAGAAAACAAAGTTTTTGAAGGCATAAGTGACTATAAAAGAAGTTTTCTTCTCAATGAATGGCTTTCGCTTCAAGATTCTCGAGGTAAACATTGAATTATAATCTGTTTTAACAAAAAATGTAAAAAAAACGTAACTTAAAATCAATTATGAGATTATATAACAATTTAAAGGGAGAAACAAAGCTTTTGAAGGCATAAGTGACTATAAAAGAAGTTTTCTTCTCAATGAATGGCTTTCGCTTCAAGATTCTCGAGGTTAACATTCAATTATAACCTGTTTTAACCAAAAATGTAAAAAAAACTCAACTTAAAATCAATTATGAGATTATATAACCATTTAAAGGGAGAAACAAAGCTTTTGAAGGCATAAGTGACTATAAAAGAAGTTTTCTTCTCAATGAATGGCTTTCGCTTCAAGATTCTTGAGGTAAACATTCAATTATAACCTGTTTTAACCAAAAATGTAAAAAAAACTCAACTTAAAATCAATTATGAGATTATATAACCATTTAAAGGGAGAAACAAAGCTTTTGAAGGCATAAGTGACTATAAAAGAAGTTTTCTTCTCAATGAATGGCTTTCGCTTCAAGATTCTCGAGGTAAATATTCAATTATAATCTGTTTTAACCAAAAATGTAAAAAAAACTCAACTTAAAATCAATTATGAGATTATATAACCATTTAAAGGGAGAAACAAAGCTTTTGAAGGCATAAGTGACTATAAAAGAAGTTTTCTTCCCAATGAATGGCTTTCGCTTCAAGATTCTCGAGGTAAACATTCAATTATAATCTGTTTTAACCAAAAATGTAAAAAAAACGCAACTTAAAATCAATTATGAGATTATATAACCATTTAAAGGGAGAAACAAAGCTTTTCAAGGCATAAGTGACTATAAAAGAAGTTTTCTTCTCAATGAATGGTTTTTGCATCACGTTTCTCGATGTAAACATTCAATTATAATCTGTTTTAACCAAAAATGTAAAAAAAACTCAACTTAAAATCAACTATGAGATTATATAACCATTTAAAGGGAGAAACAAAGCTTTTGAAGGCATAAGTGACTATAAAAGAAGTTTTCTTCTCAATGAATGGATTTTGCATCACGTTTCTCGAGGTAAACATTCAATTATAATCTGTTTTAACCAAAAATGTAAAAAAAACTCAACTTAAAATCAACTATGAGATTATATAACCATTTAAAGGGAGAAACAAAGCTTTTGAAGGCATAAGTGACTATAAAAGAAGTTTTCTTCTCAATGAATGGTTTTTGCATCACGTTTCTCGAGGTAAACATTCAATTATAATCTGTTTTAACCAAAAATGTAAAAAAAACGCAACTTAAAATCAATTATGAGATTATATAACTATTTAAAGGGAGAAACAAAGCTTTTGAAGGCATAAGTGACTATAAAAGAAGTTTTCTTCTCAATGAATGGTTTTTGCATCACGTTTCTCGAGGTAAACATACAATTATAATCTGTTTTAACCAAAAATGTAAAAAAATTCAACTTAAAATCAATTATGAGATTATATAACCATTTAAAGGGAGAAGCAAAGCTTTTGAAGGCATAAGCGACTATAAAAGAAGTTTTCTTCTCAATGAATGGTTTTTGCATCACGTTTCTCGAGGTAAACATTCAATTATAATCTGTTTTAACTAAAAATGTAAAAAAATTCAACTTCAAATCAATTATGAGGTTATATAACCATTTAAAGGGAGAAACAAAGCTTTTGAAGGCATAAGTGACTATAAAAGAAGGTTTCTTCTCAATGAATGGTTTTTGCATCACGTTTCTCGAGGTAAACATTCAATTATAATCTGTTTTAACCATAAATGTAAAAAAATTTAACTTGAAATCTATTATGAGATTATATAACCATTTAAAGGGAGAAACAAAGCTTTTGAAGGCATAAGTGACTATAAAAGATGTTTTCTTCGCAATGAATGGTTTTTGCATCACGTTTCTCGAGGTAAACATTCAATTATAATCTGTTTTAACCAAAAATGTAAAAAAAATGCAACTTAAAATCAATTATGAGATTATATAACCATTTAAAGGGAGAAACAATGCTTTTGAAGGCATAAGTGACTATAAAAGAAGTTTTCTTCTCAATGAATGGTTTTTACATCACGTTTCTCGAGGTAAACATTCAATTATAATCTGTTTTAACCAAAAATGTAAAAAAATTCAACTTAAAATCAATTATGAGTTTATATAACCATTTAAAGGGAGAAACAAAGCTTTTGAAGGCATAAGTGACTATAAAAGAAGTTTTCTTCTCAATGAATGGTTTTTGTATCACGTTTCTTGAGGTAAAAATTCAATTATAATCTGTTTTAACCAAAAATGTAAAAAAATTCAACTTAAAATCAATTATGAGATTATATAACCATTTAAAGGGAGAAACAAATCTTTTGAAGGCATAAGTGACTATAAAAGAAGTTTTCTTCTCAATGAATGGCTTTCGCTTCAAGATTCTCAAGGTAAACATTCAATTATAATATGTTTTAACCAAAAATGTAAAACAATTCAACTTAAAATCAATTATGAGATTATAAAACCATTTAAAGGGAGAAACAAAGCTTTTGAAGGCATAAGTGACTATAAAAGAAGTTTTCTTCTCAATTAATGGTTTTTGTATCACGTTTCTCGAGGTAAACATTCAATTATAATCTGTTTTAACCAAAAATGTAAAAAAATTCAACTTAAAATCTATTATGAGATTATATAACCATTTAAAGGGTGAAACAAAGCTTTTGAAGGCATACGTGACTATAAAAGAAGTTTTCTTCTCAATGAATGGTTTTTGCATCACGTTTCTCGAGGTAAACATTCAATTATAATCTGTTTTAACAAAAAATGTAAAAAAATTCAACTTAAAATCTATTATGAGATTATATAACCATTTAAAGGGTGAAACAAAGCTTTTGAAGGCATAAGTGACTATAAAAGAAGATTTCTTCTCAATGAATGATTTTTGCATCACGTTTCTCGAGGTAAACATTCAATTATAATCTGTTTTAACCAAAAATGTAAAAAAATTCAACTTAAAATCAATTATGAGATTATATAAGCATTTAAAGGGAGAAACAAAGCTTTTGAAGGCATAAGTGACTATAAAAGAAGTTTTCTTCTCAATGAATGGTTTTTGCATCACGTTTCTCGAGGTAAACATTCAATTATAATCTGTTTTAACCAAAAATGTAAAAAAAACGCAACTTAAATTCGATTATGAGATTATATAACCATTTAAAGGGAGAAACAAATCTTTTGAAGGCATAAGTGACTACAAAAGAAGGTTTCTTCTCAATGAATGGTTTTTGCATCACGTTTCTCGAGGTAAACATTCAATTATAATCTGTTTTAACCATAAATGTAAAAAAATTCAACTTAAAATCTATTATGAGATTATATAACCATTTAAAGAGATAAACAAAGCTTTTGAAGGAATAAGTGACTATAAAAGAAGTTTTCTTCTCAATGAATGGTTTTTGCATCACGTTTCTCAAGGTAAACATTCAATTATAATCTGTTTTAACCAAAAATGTAAAAAAAATGTAACTTAAAATCAATTATGAGATTATATAACCATTTAAAGGGAGAAACAAAGCTGTTGAAGGCATAAGTGACTATAAAAGAAGTTTTCTTCTCGATAAATGGTTTTTACATCACGTTTCTCGAGGTAAACATTCAATTATAATCTGTTTTAACCAAAAATGTAAAAAAATTCAACTTAAAATCAATTATGAGATTATATAACCATTTAAAGGGAGAAACAAAGCTTTTGAAGGCATAAGTGACTATAAAAGAAGTTTTCTTCTCAATGAATGGTTTTTGCATCACGTTTCTCGAGGTAAACATTCAATTATAATCTGTTTTAACCAAAAATGTACAAAAAACGTAACTTAAAATCAATTACGAGATTATATAACCATTTAAAGGGAGAAACAAAGCTTTTGAAGGCATAAGTGACTATAAAAGAAGTTTTCTTCTCAATGAATGGCTTTCGCTTCAAGATTCTCGAGGTAAACAGTCAATTATAATCTGTTTTAACAAAAAATGTAAAAAAAACGTAACTTAAAATCAATTATGAGATTATATAACTATTTAAAGGGAGAAACAAAGCTTTTGAAGGCATAAGTGACTATAAAAGAAGTTTTCTTCTCAATGAATGGCTTTCGCTTCAAGATTCTCGAGGTTAACATTCAATTATAACCTAATTTAAGCAAAAATGTAAAAAAAACTCAACTTAAAATCAATTATGAGATTATATAACCATTTAAAGGGAGAAACAAAGCTTTTGAAGGCATAAGTGACTATAAAAGAAGTTTTCTTCTCAATGAATGGCTTTCGCTTCAAGATTCTCGAGGTAAACATTCAATTATAACCTGTTTTAACCAAAAATGTAAAAAAAACTCAACTTAAAATCAATTATGAGATTATATAACCATTTAAAGGGAGAAACAAAGCTTTTGAAGGCATAAGTGACTATAAAAGAAGTTTTCTTCTCAATGAATGGCTTTCGCATCAAGATTCTCGAGGTAAACATTCAATTATAATCTGTTTTAACAAAAAATGTAAAAAAAACGTAACTTAAAATCAATTATGAGATTATATAACAATTTAAAGGGAGAAACAAAGCTTTTGAAGGCATAAGTGACTATAAAAGAAGGTTTCTTCTCAATGAATGGTTTTTGCATCACGTTTCTCGAGGTAAACATTCAATTATAATCTGTTTTAACCAAAAATGTAAAAAAATTTAACTTGAAATCTATTATGAGATTATATAACCATTTAAAGGGAGAAACAAAGCTTTTGAAGGCATAAGTGACTATAAAAGAAGTTTTCTTCCCAATGAATGGCTTTCGCTTCAAGATTCTCGAGGTAAACATTCAATTATAATCTGTTTTAACCAAAAATGTAAAAAAAACGCAACTTAAAATCAATTATGAGATTATATAACCATTTAAAGGGAGAAACAAAGCTTTTGAAGGCATAAGTGACTATAAAAGAAGTTTTCTTCTCAATGAATGGTTTTTGCATCACGTTTCTCGATGTAAACATTCAATTATAATCTGTTTTAACCAAAAATGTAAAAAAAACTCAACTTAAAATCAACTATGAGATTATATAACCATTTAAAGGGAGAAACAAAGCTTTTGAAGGCATAAGTGACTATAAAAGAAGTTTTCTTCTCAATGAATGGATTTTGCATCACGTTTCTCGAGGTAAACATTCAATTATAATCTGTTTTAATCAAAAATGTAAAAAAAACTCAACTTAAAATCAACTATGAGATTATATAACCATTTAAAGGGAGAAACAAAGCTTTTGAAGGCATAAGTGACTATAAAAGAAGTTTTCTTCTCAATGAATGGATTTTGCATCACGTTTCTCGAGGTAAACATTCAATTATAATCTGTTTTAACCAAAAATGTAAAAAAAACGCAACTTAAAATCAATTATGAGATTATATAACTATTTAAAGGGAGAAACAAAGCTTTTGAAGGCATAAGTGACTATAAAAGAAGTTTTCTTCTCAATGAATGGTTTTTGCATCACGTTTCTCGAGGTAAACATTCAATTATAATCTGTTTTAACCAAAAATGTAAAAAAAACTCAACTTAAAATCAATTATGACATTATATAACCATTTAAAGGGAGAAACAAAGCTTTTGAAGGCATAAGTGACTATAAAAGAAGTTTTCTTCTCAATGAATGGTTTTTGCATCACGTTTCTCGAGGTAAACATTCAATTATAATCTGTTTTAACTAAAAATTTAAAAAAACGCAACTTAAAATCAATTATGAGATTACATAACCATTTAAAGGGAGAAAACAAAGTTTTTGAAGGCATAAGTGACTATAAAAGAAGTTTTCTTCTCAATGAATGGCTTTCGCTTCAAGATTCTCGAGGTAAACATTCAATTATAATCTGTTTTAACCAAAAATGTAAAAAAAACGCAACTTAAAATCAATTATGAGATTATATAACCATTTAAAGGGAGAAACAAAGCTTTTGAAGGCATAAGTGACTATAAAAGAAGTTTTCTTCTCAATGAATGGCTTTCGCTTCAAGATTCTCGAGGTAAACATTCAATTATAACCTGTTTTAACCAAAAATGTAAAAAAAACTCAACTTAAAATCAATTATGAGATTATATAACCATTTAAAGGGAGAAACAAAGCTTTTGAAGGCATAAGTGACTATAAAAGAAGTTTTCTTCTCAATGAATGGTTTTTGCATCACGTTTCTCGAGGTAAACATTCAATTATAATCTGTTTTAACCAAAAATGTAAAAAAAACGCAACTTAAAATCAATTATGAGATTATATAACTATTTAAAGGGAGAAACAAAGCTTTTGAAGGCATAAGTGACTATAAAAGAAGTTTTCTTCTCAATGAATGGTTTTTGCATCACGTTTCTCGAGGTAAACATTTAATTATAATCTGTGTTAACTAAAAATTTAAAAAAACACAACTTAAAATCAATTATGAGATTATATAACCATTTAAAGGGAGAAAACAAAGTTTTTGAAGGCATAAGTGACTATAAAAGAAGTTTTCTTCTCAATGAATGGCTTTCGCTTCAAGATTCTCGAGGTAAACATTCAATTATAATCTGTTTTAACAAAAAATGTAAAAAAAACGTAACTTAAAATCAATTATGAGATTATATAACAATTTAAAGGGAGAAACAAAGCTTTTGAAGGCATAAGTGACTATAAAAGAAGTTTTCTTCTCAATGAATGGCTTTCGCTTCAAGATTCTCGAGGTTAACATTCAATTATAACCTGTTTTAACCAAAAATGTAAAAAAAACTCAACTTAAAATCAATTATGAGATTATATAACCATTTAAAGGGAGAAACAAAGCTTTTGAAGGCATAAGTGACTATAAAAGAAGTTTTCTTCTCAATGAATGGCTTTCGCTTCAAGATTCTCGAGGTAAACATTCAATTATAACCTGTTTTAACCAAAAATGTAAAAAAAACTCAACTTAAAATCAATTATGAGATTATATAACCATTTAAAGGGAGAAACAAAGCTTTTGAAGGCATAAGTGACTATAAAAGAAGTTTTCTTCTCAATGAATGGCTTTCGCTTCAAGATTCTCGAGGTAAACATTCAATTATAATCTGTTTTAACCAAAAATGTAAAAAAAACTCAACTTAAAATCAATTATGAGATTATATAACCATTTAAAGGGAGAAACAAAGCTTTTGAAGGCATAAGTGACTATAAAAGAAGTTTTCTTCCCAATGAATGGCTTTCGCTTCAAGATTCTCGAGGTAAACATTCAATTATAATCTGTTTTAACCAAAAATGTAAAAAAAACGCAACTTAAAATCAATTATGAGATTATATAACCATTTAAAGGGAGAAACAAAGCTTTTGAAGGCATAAGTGACTATAAAAGAAGTTTTCTTCTCAATGAATGGTTTTTGCATCACGTTTCTCGATGTAAACATTCAATTATAATCTGTTTTAACCAAAAATGTAAAAAAAACTCAACTTAAAATCAACTATGAGATTATATAACCATTTAAAGGGAGAAACAAAGCTTTTGAAGGCATAAGTGACTATAAAAGAAGTTTTCTTCTCAATGAATGGATTTTGCATCACGTTTCTCGAGGTAAACATTCAATTATAATCTGTTTTAACCAAAAATGTAAAAAAAACTCAACTTAAAATCAACTATGAGATTATATAACCATTTAAAGGGAGAAACAAAGCTTTTGAAGGCATAAGTGACTATAAAAGAAGTTTTCTTCTCAATGAATGGTTTTTGCATCACGTTTCTCGAGGTAAACATTCAATTATAATCTGTTTTAACCAAAAATGTAAAAAAAACGCAACTTAAAATCAATTATGAGATTATATAACTATTTAAAGGGAGAAACAAAGCTTTTGAAGGCATAAGTGACTATAAAAGAAGTTTTCTTCTCAATGAATGGTTTTTGCATCACGTTTCTCGAGGTAAACATACAATTATAATCTGTTTTAACCAAAAATGTAAAAAAATTCCACTTAAAATCAATTATGAGATTATATAACCATTTAAAGGGAGAAGCAAAGCTTTTGAAGGCATAAGCGACTATAAAAGAAGTTTTCTTCTCAATGAATGGTTTTTGCATCACGTTTCTCGAGGTAAACATTCAATTATAATCTGTTTTAACTAAAAATGTAAAAAAATTCAACTTCAAATCAATTATGAGGTTATATAACCATTTAAAGGGAGAAACAAAGCTTTTGAAGGCATAAGTGACTATAAAAGAAGGTTTCTTCTCAATGAATGGTTTTTGCATCACGTTTCTCGAGGTAAACATTCAATTATAATCTGTTTTAACCAAAAATGTAAAAAAAATGCAACTTAAAATCAATTATGAGATTATATAACCATTTAAAGGGAGAAACAAAGCTTTTGAAGGCATAAGTGACTATAAAAGAAGTTTTCTTCTCGATGAATGGTTTTTACATCACGTTTCTCAAGGTAAACATTCAATTATAATCTGTTTTAACCAAAAATGTAAAAAAATTCAACTTAAAATAAATTATGAGATTGTATAACCATTTAAAGGGAGAAACAAAGCTTTTGAAGGCATAAGTGACTATAAAAGAAGTTTTCTTCTCAATGAATGGTTTTTGCATCACGTTTCTCGAGGTAAACATACAATTATAATCTGTTTTAACCAAAAATGTAAAAAAAACTAAACTTAAAATCAATTATGAGGTTATATAACCATTTAAAGGGAGAAACAAAGCTTTTGAAGGTATAGGTGACTATAAAAGAAGTTTTCTTCTCAATGAATGGTTTTTGCATCACGTTTCCCAAGGTAAACATTCAATTATAATCTGTTTTAATAAAAAATGTAAAAAAAATTCAATTTAAAATCAATTATGAGATTATATAACCATTTAAAGGGAGAAACAAAGCTTTTGAAGGCATAAGTGACTATAAAAGAAGTTTTCTTCCCAATGAATGGCTTTCGCTTCAAGATTCTCGAGGTAAACATTCAATTATAATCTGTTTTAACCAAAAATGTAAAAAAAACGCAACTTAAAATCAATTATGAGATTATATAACCATTTAAAGGGAGAAACAAAGCTTTTGAAGGCATAAGTGACTATAAAAGAAGTTTTCTTCTCAATGAATGGTTTTTGCATCACGTTTCTCGATGTAAACATTCAATTATAATCTGTTTTAACCAAAAATGTAAAAAAAACTCAACTTAAAATCAACTATGAGATTATATAACCATTTAAAGGGAGAAACAAAGCTTTTGAAGGCATAAGTGACTATAAAAGAAGTTTTCTTCTCAATGAATGGCTTTCGCATCAAGATTCTCGAGGTAAACATTCAATTATAATCTGTTTTAACAAAAAATGTAAAAAAAACGTAACTTAAAATCAATTATGAGATTATATAACAATTTAAAGGGAGAAACAAAGCTTTTGAAGGCATAAGTGACTATAAAAGAAGGTTTCTTCTCAATGAATGGTTTTTGCATCACGTTTCTCGAGGTAAACATTCAATTATAATCTGTTTTAACCAAAAATGTAAAAAAATTTAACTTGAAATCTATTATGAGATTATATAACCATTTAAAGGGAGAAACAAAGCTTTTGAAGGCATAAGTGACTATAAAAGAAGTTTTCTTCCCAATGAATGGCTTTCGCTTCAAGATTCTCGAGGTAAACATTCAATTATAATCTGTTTTAACCAAAAATGTAAAAAAAACGCAACTTAAAATCAATTATGAGATTATATAACCATTTAAAGGGAGAAACAAAGCTTTTGAAGGCATAAGTGACTATAAAAGAAGTTTTCTTCTCAATGAATGGTTTTTGCATCACGTTTCTCGATGTAAACATTCAATTATAATCTGTTTTAACCAAAAATGTAAAAAAAACTCAACTTAAAATCAACTATGAGATTATATAACCATTTAAAGGGAGAAACAAAGCTTTTGAAGGCATAAGTGACTATAAAAGAAGTTTTCTTCTCAATGAATGGATTTTGCATCACGTTTCTCGAGGTAAACATTCAATTATAATCTGTTTTAATCAAAAATGTAAAAAAAACTCAACTTAAAATCAACTATGAGATTATATAACCATTTAAAGGGAGAAACAAAGCTTTTGAAGGCATAAGTGACTATAAAAGAAGTTTTCTTCTCAATGAATGGATTTTGCATCACGTTTCTCGAGGTAAACATTCAATTATAATCTGTTTTAACCAAAAATGTAAAAAAAACGCAACTTAAAATCAATTATGAGATTATATAACTATTTAAAGGGAGAAACAAAGCTTTTGAAGGCATAAGTGACTATAAAAGAAGTTTTCTTCTCAATGAATGGTTTTTGCATCACGTTTCTCGAGGTAAACATTCAATTATAATCTGTTTTAACCAAAAATGTAAAAAAAACTCAACTTAAAATCAATTATGACATTATATAACCATTTAAAGGGAGAAACAAAGCTTTTGAAGGCATAAGTGACTATAAAAGAAGTTTTCTTCTCAATGAATGGTTTTTGCATCACGTTTCTCGAGGTAAACATTCAATTATAATCTGTTTTAACTAAAAATTTAAAAAAACGCAACTTAAAATCAATTATGAGATTACATAACCATTTAAAGGGAGAAAACAAAGTTTTTGAAGGCATAAGTGACTATAAAAGAAGTTTTCTTCTCAATGAATGGCTTTCGCTTCAAGATTCTCGAGGTAAACATTCAATTATAATCTGTTTTAACCAAAAATGTAAAAAAAACGCAACTTAAAATCAATTATGAGATTATATAACCATTTAAAGGGAGAAACAAAGCTTTTGAAGGCATAAGTGACTATAAAAGAAGTTTTCTTCTCAATGAATGGCTTTCGCTTCAAGATTCTCGAGGTAAACATTCAATTATAACCTGTTTTAACCAAAAATGTAAAAAAAACTCAACTTAAAATCAATTATGAGATTATATAACCATTTAAAGGGAGAAACAAAGCTTTTGAAGGCATAAGTGACTATAAAAGAAGTTTTCTTCTCAATGAATGGTTTTTGCATCACGTTTCTCGAGGTAAACATTCAATTATAATCTGTTTTAACCAAAAATGTAAAAAAAACGCAACTTAAAATCAATTATGAGATTATATAACTATTTAAAGGGAGAAACAAAGCTTTTGAAGGCATAAGTGACTATAAAAGAAGTTTTCTTCTCAATGAATGGTTTTTGCATCACGTTTCTCGAGGTAAACATTTAATTATAATCTGTGTTAACTAAAAATTTAAAAAAACACAACTTAAAATCAATTATGAGATTATATAACCATTTAAAGGGAGAAAACAAAGTTTTTGAAGGCATAAGTGACTATAAAAGAAGTTTTCTTCTCAATGAATGGCTTTCGCTTCAAGATTCTCGAGGTAAACATTCAATTATAATCTGTTTTAACAAAAAATGTAAAAAAAACGTAACTTAAAATCAATTATGAGATTATATAACAATTTAAAGGGAGAAACAAAGCTTTTGAAGGCATAAGTGACTATAAAAGAAGTTTTCTTCTCAATGAATGGCTTTCGCTTCAAGATTCTCGAGGTTAACATTCAATTATAACCTGTTTTAACCAAAAATGTAAAAAAAACTCAACTTAAAATCAATTATGAGATTATATAACCATTTAAAGGGAGAAACAAAGCTTTTGAAGGCATAAGTGACTATAAAAGAAGTTTTCTTCTCAATGAATGGCTTTCGCTTCAAGATTCTCGAGGTAAACATTCAATTATAACCTGTTTTAACCAAAAATGTAAAAAAAACTCAACTTAAAATCAATTATGAGATTATATAACCATTTAAAGGGAGAAACAAAGCTTTTGAAGGCATAAGTGACTATAAAAGAAGTTTTCTTCTCAATGAATGGCTTTCGCTTCAAGATTCTCGAGGTAAACATTCAATTATAATCTGTTTTAACCAAAAATGTAAAAAAAACTCAACTTAAAATCAATTATGAGATTATATAACCATTTAAAGGGAGAAACAAAGCTTTTGAAGGCATAAGTGACTATAAAAGAAGTTTTCTTCCCAATGAATGGCTTTCGCTTCAAGATTCTCGAGGTAAACATTCAATTATAATCTGTTTTAACCAAAAATGTAAAAAAAACGCAACTTAAAATCAATTATGAGATTATATAACCATTTAAAGGGAGAAACAAAGCTTTTGAAGGCATAAGTGACTATAAAAGAAGTTTTCTTCTCAATGAATGGTTTTTGCATCACGTTTCTCGATGTAAACATTCAATTATAATCTGTTTTAACCAAAAATGTAAAAAAAACTCAACTTAAAATCAACTATGAGATTATATAACCATTTAAAGGGAGAAACAAAGCTTTTGAAGGCATAAGTGACTATAAAAGAAGTTTTCTTCTCAATGAATGGATTTTGCATCACGTTTCTCGAGGTAAACATTCAATTATAATCTGTTTTAACCAAAAATGTAAAAAAAACTCAACTTAAAATCAACTATGAGATTATATAACCATTTAAAGGGAGAAACAAAGCTTTTGAAGGCATAAGTGACTATAAAAGAAGTTTTCTTCTCAATGAATGGTTTTTGCATCACGTTTCTCGAGGTAAACATTCAATTATAATCTGTTTTAACCAAAAATGTAAAAAAAACGCAACTTAAAATCAATTATGAGATTATATAACTATTTAAAGGGAGAAACAAAGCTTTTGAAGGCATAAGTGACTATAAAAGAAGTTTTCTTCTCAATGAATGGTTTTTGCATCACGTTTCTCGAGGTAAACATACAATTATAATCTGTTTTAACCAAAAATGTAAAAAAATTCCACTTAAAATCAATTATGAGATTATATAACCATTTAAAGGGAGAAGCAAAGCTTTTGAAGGCATAAGCGACTATAAAAGAAGTTTTCTTCTCAATGAATGGTTTTTGCATCACGTTTCTCGAGGTAAACATTCAATTATAATCTGTTTTAACTAAAAATGTAAAAAAATTCAACTTCAAATCAATTATGAGGTTATATAACCATTTAAAGGGAGAAACAAAGCTTTTGAAGGCATAAGTGACTATAAAAGAAGGTTTCTTCTCAATGAATGGTTTTTGCATCACGTTTCTCGAGGTAAACATTCAATTATAATCTGTTTTAACCAAAAATGTAAAAAAAATGCAACTTAAAATCAATTATGAGATTATATAACCATTTAAAGGGAGAAACAAAGCTTTTGAAGGCATAAGTGACTATAAAAGAAGTTTTCTTCTCGATGAATGGTTTTTACATCACGTTTCTCAAGGTAAACATTCAATTATAATCTGTTTTAACCAAAAATGTAAAAAAATTCAACTTAAAATAAATTATGAGATTGTATAACCATTTAAAGGGAGAAACAAAGCTTTTGAAGGCATAAGTGACTATAAAAGAAGTTTTCTTCTCAATGAATGGTTTTTGCATCACGTTTCTCGAGGTAAACATACAATTATAATCTGTTTTAACCAAAAATGTAAAAAAAACTAAACTTAAAATCAATTATGAGGTTATATAACCATTTAAAGGGAGAAACAAAGCTTTTGAAGGTATAGGTGACTATAAAAGAAGTTTTCTTCTCAATGAATGGTTTTTGCATCACGTTTCCCAAGGTAAACATTCAATTATAATCTGTTTTAATAAAAAATGTAAAAAAAATTCAATTTAAAATCAATTATGAGATTATATAACCATTTAAAGGGAGAAACAAAGCTTTTGAAGGCATAAGTGACTATAAAAGAAGTTTTCTTCCCAATGAATGGCTTTCGCTTCAAGATTCTCGAGGTAAACATTCAATTATAATCTGTTTTAACCAAAAATGTAAAAAAAACGCAACTTAAAATCAATTATGAGATTATATAACCATTTAAAGGGAGAAACAAAGCTTTTGAAGGCATAAGTGACTATAAAAGAAGTTTTCTTCTCAATGAATGGTTTTTGCATCACGTTTCTCGATGTAAACATTCAATTATAATCTGTTTTAACCAAAAATGTAAAAAAAACTCAACTTAAAATCAACTATGAGATTATATAACCATTTAAAGGGAGAAACAAAGCTTTTGAAGGCATAAGTGACTATAAAAGAAGTTTTCTTCTCAATGAATGGATTTTGCATCACGTTTCTCGAGGTAAACATTCAATTATAATCTGTTTTAACCAAAAATGTAAAAAAAACTCAACTTAAAATCAACTATGAGATTATATAACCATTTAAAGGGAGAAACAAAGCTTTTGAAGGCATAAGTGACTATAAAAGAAGTTTTCTTCTCAATGAATGGTTTTTGCATCACGTTTCTCGAGGTAAACATTCAATTATAATCTGTTTTAACCAAAAATGTAAAAAAAACGCAACTTAAAATCAATTATGAGATTATATAACTATTTAAAGGGAGAAACAAAGCTTTTGAAGGCATAAGTGACTATAAAAGAAGTTTTCTTCTCAATGAATGGTTTTTGCATCACGTTTCTCGAGGTAAACATACAATTATAATCTGTTTTAACCAAAAATGTAAAAAAATTCAACTTAAAATCAATTATGAGATTATATAACCATTTAAAGGGAGAAGCAAAGCTTTTGAAGGCATAAGCGACTATAAAAGAAGTTTTCTTCTCAATGAATGGTTTTTGCATCACGTTTCTCGAGGTAAACATTCAATTATAATCTGTTTTAACTAAAAATGTAAAAAAATTCAACTTCAAATCAATTATGAGGTTATATAACCATTTAAAGGGAGAAACAAAGCTTTTGAAGGCATAAGTGACTATAAAAGAAGGTTTCTTCTCAATGAATGGTTTTTGCATCACGTTTCTCGAGGTAAACATTCAATTATAATCTGTTTTAACCAAAAATGTAAAAAAAACTCAACTTAAAATCAACTATGAGATTATATAACCATTTAAAGGGAGAAACAAAGCTTTTGAAGGCATAAGTGACTATAAAAGAAGTTTTCTTCTCAATGAATGGTTTTTGCATCACGTTTCTCGATGTAAACATTCAATTATAATCTGTTTTAACCAAAAATGTAAAAAAAACTCAACTTAAAATCAACTATGAGATTATATAACCATTTAAAGGGAGAAACAAAGCTTTTGAAGGCATAAGTGACTATAAAAGAAGTTTTCTTCTCAATGAATGGTTTTTGCATCACGTTTCTCGAGGTAAACATTCAATTATAATCTGTTTTAACCAAAAATGTAAAAAAAACGCAACTTAAAATCAATTATGAGATTATATAACTATTTAAAGGGAGAAACAAAGCTTTTGAAGGCATAAGTGACTATAAAAGAAGTTTTCTTCTCAATGAATGGTTTTTGCATCACGTTTCTCGAGGTAAACATACAATTATAATCTGTTTTAACCAAAAATGTAAAAAAATTCAACTTAAAATCAATTATGAGATTATATAACCATTTAAAGGGAGAAGCAAAGCTTTTGAAGGCATAAGCGACTATAAAAGAAGTTTTCTTCTCAATGAATGGTTTTTGCATCACGTTTCTCGAGGTAAACATTCAATTATAATCTGTTTTAACTAAAAATGTAAAAAAATTCAACTTCAAATCAATTATGAGGTTATATAACCATTTAAAGGGAGAAACAAAGCTTTTGAAGGCATAAGTGACTATAAAAGAAGGTTTCTTCTCAATGAATGGTTTTTGCATCACGTTTCTCGAGGTAAACATTCAATTATAATCTGTTTTAACCAAAAATGTAAAAAAAACTCAACTTAAAATCAACTATGAGATTATATAACCATTTAAAGGGAGAAACAAAGCTTTTGAAGGCATAAGTGACTATAAAAGAAGTTTTCTTCTCAATGAATGGTTTTTGCATCACGTTTCTCGAGGTAAACATTCAATTATAATCTGTTTTAACCAAAAATGTAAAAAAAATGCAACTTAAAATCAATTATGAGATTATATAACCATTTAAAGGGAGAAACAAAGCTTTTGAAGGCATAAGTGACTATAAAAGAAGTTTTCTTCTCGATGAATGGTTTTTACATCACGTTTCTCAAGGTAAACATTCAATTATAATCTGTTTTAACCAAAAATGTAAAAAAATTCAACTTAAAATAAATTATGAGATTGTATAACCATTTAAAGGGAGAAACAAAGCTTTTGAAGGCATAAGTGACTATAAAAGAAGTTTTCTTCTCAATGAATGGTTTTTGCATCACGTTTCTCGAGGTAAACATACAATTATAATCTGTTTTAACCAAAAATGTAAAAAAAACTAAACTTAAAATCAATTATGAGGTTATATAACCATTTAAAGGGAGAAACAAAGCTTTTGAAGGTATAGGTGACTATAAAAGAAGTTTTCTTCTCAATGAATGGTTTTTGCATCACGTTTCCCAAGGTAAACATTCAATTATAATCTGTTTTAATAAAAAATGTAAAAAAAATTCAATTTAAAATCAATTATGAGATTATATAACCATTTAAAGGGAGAAACAAAGCTTTTGAAGGCATAAGTGACTATAAAAGAAGTTTTCTTCCCAATGAATGGCTTTCGCTTCAAGATTCTCGAGGTAAACATTCAATTATAATCTGTTTTAACCAAAAATGTAAAAAAAACGCAACTTAAAATCAATTATGAGATTATATAACTATTTAAAGGGAGAAACAAAGCTTTTGAAGGCATAAGTGACTATAAAAGAAGTTTTCTTCTCAATGAATGGTTTTTGCATCACGTTTCTCGATGTAAACATTCAATTATAATCTGTTTTAACCAAAAATGTAAAAAAAACTCAACTTAAAATCAACTATGAGATTATATAACCATTTAAAGGGAGAAACAAAGCTTTTGAAGGCATAAGTGACTATAAAAGAAGTTTTCTTCTCAATGAATGGATTTTGCATCACGTTTCTCGAGGTAAACATTCAATTATAATCTGTTTTAACCAAAAATGTAAAAAAAACTCAACTTAAAATCAACTATGAGATTATATAACCATTTAAAGGGAGAAACAAAGCTTTTGAAGGCATAAGTGACTATAAAAGAAGTTTTCTTCTCAATGAATGGTTTTTGCATCACGTTTCTCGAGGTAAACATTCAATTATAATCTGTTTTAACCAAAAATGTAAAAAAAACGCAACTTAAAATCAATTATGAGATTATATAACTATTTAAAGGGAGAAACAAAGCTTTTGAAGGCATAAGTGACTATAAAAGAAGTTTTCTTCTCAATGAATGGTTTTTGCATCACGTTTCTCGAGGTAAACATACAATTATAATCTGTTTTAACCAAAAATGTAAAAAAATTCAACTTAAAATCAATTATGAGATTATATAACCATTTAAAGGGAGAAGCAAAGCTTTTGAAGGCATAAGCGACTATAAAAGAAGTTTTCTTCTCAATGAATGGTTTTTGCATCACGTTTCTCGAGGTAAACATTCAATTATAATCTGTTTTAACTAAAAATGTAAAAAAATTCAACTTCAAATCAATTATGAGGTTATATAACCATTTAAAGGGAGAAACAAAGCTTTTGAAGGCATAAGTGACTATAAAAGAAGGTTTCTTCTCAATGAATGGTTTTTGCATCACGTTTCTCGAGGTAAACATTCAATTATAATCTGTTTTAACCAAAAATGTAAAAAAAACTCAACTTAAAATCAACTATGAGATTATATAACCATTTAAAGGGAGAAACAAAGCTTTTGAAGGCATAAGTGACTATAAAAGAAGTTTTCTTCTCAATGAATGGTTTTTGCATCACGTTTCTCGATGTAAACATTCAATTATAATCTGTTTTAACCAAAAATGTAAAAAAAACTCAACTTAAAATCAACTATGAGATTATATAACCATTTAAAGGGAGAAACAAAGCTTTTGAAGGCATAAGTTACTATAAAAGAAGTTTTCTTCTCAATGAATGGATTTTGCATCACGTTTCTCGAGGTAAACATTCAATTATAATCTGTTTTAACAAAAAATGTAAAAAAAACGTAACTTAAAATCAATTATGAGATTATATAATAATTTAAAGGGAGAAACAAAGCTTTTGAAGGCATAAGTGACTATAAAAGAAGGTTTCTTCTCAATGAATGGTTTTTGCATCACGTTTCTCGAGGTAAACATTCAATTATAATCTGTTTTAACCAAAAATGTAAAAAAATTTAACTTGAAATCTATTATGAGATTATATAACCATTTAAAGGGAGAAAACAAAGTTTTTGAAGGCATAAGTGACTATAAAAGAAGTTTTCTTCTCAATGAATGGCTTTCGCTTCAAGATTCTCGAGGTAAACATTCAATTATAATCTGTTTTAACAAAAAATGTAAAAAAAACGTAACTTAAAATCAATTATGAGATTATATAACAATTTAAAGGGAGAAACAAAGCTTTTGAAGGCATAAGTGACTATAAAAGAAGTTTTCTTCTCAATGAATGGCTTTCGCTTCAAGATTCTCGAGGTTAACATTCAATTATAACCTGTTTTAACCAAAAATGTAAAAAAAACTCAACTTAAAATCAATTATGAGATTATATAACCATTTAAAGGGAGAAACAAAGCTTTTGAAGGCATAAGTGACTATAAAAGAAGTTTTCTTCTCAATGAATGGCTTTCGCTTCAAGATTCTCGAGGTAAACATTCAATTATAACCTGTTTTAACCAAAAATGTAAAAAAAACTCAACTTAAAATCAATTATGAGATTATATAACCATTTAAAGGGAGAAACAAAGCTTTTGAAGGCATAAGTGACTATAAAAGAAGTTTTCTTCTCAATGAATGGCTTTCGCTTCAAGATTCTCGAGGTAAACATTCAATTATAATCTGTTTTAACCAAAAATGTAAAAAAAACTCAACTTAAAATCAATTATGAGATTATATAACCATTTAAAGGGAGAAACAAAGCTTTTGAAGGCATAAGTGACTATAAAAGAAGTTTTCTTCCCAATGAATGGCTTTCGCTTCAAGATTCTCGAGGTAAACATTCAATTATAATCTGTTTTAACCAAAAATGTAAAAAAAACGCAACTTAAAATCAATTATGAGATTATATAACCATTTAAAGGGAGAAACAAAGCTTTTGAAGGCATAAGTGACTATAAAAGAAGTTTTCTTCTCAATGAATGGTTTTTGCATCACGTTTCTCGATGTAAACATTCAATTATAATCTGTTTTAACCAAAAATGTAAAAAAAACTCAACTTAAAATCAACTATGAGATTATATAACCATTTAAAGGGAGAAACAAAGCTTTTGAAGGCATAAGTGACTATAAAAGAAGTTTTCTTCTCAATGAATGGATTTTGCATCACGTTTCTCGAGGTAAACATTCAATTATAATCTGTTTTAACCAAAAATGTAAAAAAAACTCAACTTAAAATCAACTATGAGATTATATAACCATTTAAAGGGAGAAACAAAGCTTTTGAAGGCATAAGTGACTATAAAAGAAGTTTTCTTCTCAATGAATGGTTTTTGCATCACGTTTCTCGAGGTAAACATTCAATTATAACCTGTTTTAACCAAAAATGTAAAAAAAACGTAACTTAAAATCAATTATGAGATTATATAACCATTTAAAGGGAGAAACAAAGCTTTTGAAGGCATAAGTGACTATAAAAGAAGTTTTCTTCTCAATGAATGGCTTTCGCTTCAAGATTCTCGAGGTAAACATTCAATTATAACCTGTTTTAACCAAAAATGTAAAAAAAACTCAACTTAAAATCAATTATGAGATTATATAACCATTTAAAGGGAGAAACAAAGCTTTTGAAGGCATAAGTGACTATAAAAGAAGTTTTCTTCTCAATGAATGGCTTTCGCTTCAAGATTCTCGAGGTAAACATTCAATTATAATCTGTTTTAACCAAAAATGTAAAAAAAACTCAACTTAAAATCAATTATGAGATTATATAACCATTTAAAGGGAGAAACAAAGCTTTTGAAGGCATAAGTGACTATAAAAGAAGTTTTCTTCTCAATGAATGGTTTTTGCATCACGTTTCTCGAGGTAAACATTCAATTATAATCTGTTTTAACCAAAAATGTAAAAAAAACGCAACTTAAAATCAATTATGAGATTATATAACTATTTAAAGGGAGAAACAAAGCTTTTGAAGGCATAAGTGACTATAAAAGAAGTTTTCTTCTCAATGAATGGTTTTTGCATCACGTTTCTCGAGGTAAACATTTAATTATAATCTGTGTTAACTAAAAATTTAAAAAAACACAACTTAAAATCAATTATGAGATTATATAACCATTTAAAGGGAGAAAACAAAGTTTTTGAAGGCATAAGTGACTATAAAAGAAGTTTTCTTCTCAATGAATGGCTTTCGCTTCAAGATTCTCGAGGTAAACATTCAATTATAATCTGTTTTAACAAAAAATGTAAAAAAAACGTAACTTAAAATCAATTATGAGATTATATAACAATTTAAAGGGAGAAACAAAGCTTTTGAAGGCATAAGTGACTATAAAAGAAGTTTTCTTCTCAATGAATGGCTTTCGCTTCAAGATTCTCGAGGTTAACATTCAATTATAACCTGTTTTAACCAAAAATGTAAAAAAAACTCAACTTAAAATCAATTATGAGATTATATAACCATTTAAAGGGAGAAACAAAGCTTTTGAAGGCATAAGTGACTATAAAAGAAGTTTTCTTCTCAATGAATGGCTTTCGCTTCAAGATTCTCGAGGTAAACATTCAATTATAACCTGTTTTAACCAAAAATGTAAAAAAAACTCAACTTAAAATCAATTATGAGATTATATAACCATTTAAAGGGAGAAACAAAGCTTTTGAAGGCATAAGTGACTATAAAAGAAGTTTTCTTCTCAATGAATGGCTTTCGCTTCAAGATTCTCGAGGTAAACATTCAATTATAATCTGTTTTAACCAAAAATGTAAAAAAAACTCAACTTAAAATCAATTATGAGATTATATAACCATTTAAAGGGAGAAACAAAGCTTTTGAAGGCATAAGTGACTATAAAAGAAGTTTTCTTCCCAATGAATGGCTTTCGCTTCAAGATTCTCGAGGTAAACATTCAATTATAATCTGTTTTAACCAAAAATGTAAAAAAAACGCAACTTAAAATCAATTATGAGATTATATAACCATTTAAAGGGAGAAACAAAGCTTTTGAAGGCATAAGTGACTATAAAAGAAGTTTTCTTCTCAATGAATGGTTTTTGCATCACGTTTCTCGATGTAAACATTCAATTATAATCTGTTTTAACCAAAAATGTAAAAAAAACTCAACTTAAAATCAACTATGAGAATATATAACCATTTAAAGGGAGAAACAAAGCTTTTGAAGGCATAAGTGACTATAAAAGAAGTTTTCTTCTCAATGAATGGATTTTGCATCACGTTTCTCGAGGTAAACATTCAATTATAATCTGTTTTAACCAAAAATGTAAAAAAAACTCAACTTAAAATCAACTATGAGATTATATAACCATTTAAAGGGAGAAACAAAGCTTTTGAAGGCATAAGTGACTATAAAAGAAGTTTTCTTCTCAATGAATGGTTTTTGCATCACGTTTCTCGAGGTAAACATTCAATTATAATCTGTTTTAACCAAAAATGTAAAAAAAACGCAACTTAAAATCAATTATGAGATTATATAACTATTTAAAGGGAGAAACAAAGCTTTTGAAGGCATAAGTGACTATAAAAGAAGTTTTCTTCTCAATGAATGGTTTTTGCATCACGTTTCTCGAGGTAAACATACAATTATAATCTGTTTTAACCAAAAATGTAAAAAAATTCCACTTAAAATCAATTATGAGATTATATAACCATTTAAAGGGAGAAGCAAAGCTTTTGAAGGCATAAGCGACTATAAAAGAAGTTTTCTTCTCAATGAATGGTTTTTGCATCACGTTTCTCGAGGTAAACATTCAATTATAATCTGTTTTAACTAAAAATGTAAAAAAATTCAACTTCAAATCAATTATGAGGTTATATAACCATTTAAAGGGAGAAACAAAGCTTTTGAAGGCATAAGTGACTATAAAAGAAGGTTTCTTCTCAATGAATGGTTTTTGCATCACGTTTCTCGAGGTAAACATTCAATTATAATCTGTTTTAACCAAAAATGTAAAAAAAATGCAACTTAAAATCAATTATGAGATTATATAACCATTTAAAGGGAGAAACAAAGCTTTTGAAGGCATAAGTGACTATAAAAGAAGTTTTCTTCTCGATGAATGGTTTTTACATCACGTTTCTCAAGGTAAACATTCAATTATAATCTGTTTTAACCAAAAATGTAAAAAAATTCAACTTAAAATAAATTATGAGATTGTATAACCATTTAAAGGGAGAAACAAAGCTTTTGAAGGCATAAGTGACTATAAAAGAAGTTTTCTTCTCAATGAATGGTTTTTGCATCACGTTTCTCGAGGTAAACATACAATTATAATCTGTTTTAACCAAAAATGTAAAAAAAACTAAACTTAAAATCAATTATGAGGTTATATAACCATTTAAAGGGAGAAACAAAGCTTTTGAAGGTATAGGTGACTATAAAAGAAGTTTTCTTCTCAATGAATGGTTTTTGCATCACGTTTCCCAAGGTAAACATTCAATTATAATCTGTTTTAATAAAAAATGTAAAAAAAATTCAATTTAAAATCAATTATGAGATTATATAACCATTTAAAGGGAGAAACAAAGCTTTTGAAGGCATAAGTGACTATAAAAGAAGTTTTCTTCCCAATGAATGGCTTTCGCTTCAAGATTCTCGAGGTAAACATTCAATTATAATCTGTTTTAACCAAAAATGTAAAAAAAACGCAACTTAAAATCAATTATGAGATTATATAACCATTTAAAGGGAGAAACAAAGCTTTTGAAGGCATAAGTGACTATAAAAGAAGTTTTCTTCTCAATGAATGGTTTTTGCATCACGTTTCTCGATGTAAACATTCAATTATAATCTGTTTTAACCAAAAATGTAAAAAAAACTCAACTTAAAATCAACTATGAGATTATATAACCATTTAAAGGGAGAAACAAAGCTTTTGAAGGCATAAGTGACTATAAAAGAAGTTTTCTTCTCAATGAATGGATTTTGCATCACGTTTCTCGAGGTAAACATTCAATTATAATCTGTTTTAACCAAAAATGTAAAAAAAACTCAACTTAAAATCAACTATGAGATTATATAACCATTTAAAGGGAGAAACAAAGCTTTTGAAGGCATAAGTGACTATAAAAGAAGTTTTCTTCTCAATGAATGGTTTTTGCATCACGTTTCTCGAGGTAAACATTCAATTATAATCTGTTTTAACCAAAAATGTAAAAAAAACGCAACTTAAAATCAATTATGAGATTATATAACTATTTAAAGGGAGAAACAAAGCTTTTGAAGGCATAAGTGACTATAAAAGAAGTTTTCTTCTCAATGAATGGTTTTTGCATCACGTTTCTCGAGGTAAACATACAATTATAATCTGTTTTAACCAAAAATGTAAAAAAATTCAACTTAAAATCAATTATGAGATTATATAACCATTTAAAGGGAGAAGCAAAGCTTTTGAAGGCATAAGCGACTATAAAAGAAGTTTTCTTCTCAATGAATGGTTTTTGCATCACGTTTCTCGAGGTAAACATTCAATTATAATCTGTTTTAACTAAAAATGTAAAAAAATTCAACTTCAAATCAATTATGAGGTTATATAACCATTTAAAGGGAGAAACAAAGCTTTTGAAGGCATAAGTGACTATAAAAGAAGGTTTCTTCTCAATGAATGGTTTTTGCATCACGTTTCTCGAGGTAAACATTCAATTATAATCTGTTTTAACCAAAAATGTAAAAAAAACTCAACTTAAAATCAACTATGAGATTATATAACCATTTAAAGGGAGAAACAAAGCTTTTGAAGGCATAAGTGACTATAAAAGAAGTTTTCTTCTCAATGAATGGTTTTTGCATCACGTTTCTCGATGTAAACATTCAATTATAATCTGTTTTAACCAAAAATGTAAAAAAAACTCAACTTAAAATCAACTATGAGATTATATAACCATTTAAAGGGAGAAACAAAGCTTTTGAAGGCATAAGTGACTATAAAAGAAGTTTTCTTCTCAATGAATGGATTTTGCATCACGTTTCTCGAGGTAAACATTCAATTATAATCTGTTTTAACAAAAAATGTAAAAAAAACGTAACTTAAAATCAATTATGAGATTATATAACAATTTAAAGGGAGAAACAAAGCTTTTGAAGGCATAAGTGACTATAAAAGAAGGTTTCTTCTCAATGAATGGTTTTTGCATCACGTTTCTCGAGGTAAACATTCAATTATAATCTGTTTTAACCAAAAATGTAAAAAAATTTAACTTGAAATCTATTATGAGATTATATAACCATTTAAAGGGAGAAAACAAAGTTTTTGAAGGCATAAGTGACTATAAAAGAAGTTTTCTTCTCAATGAATGGCTTTCGCTTCAAGATTCTCGAGGTAAACATTCAATTATAATCTGTTTTAACAAAAAATGTAAAAAAAACGTAACTTAAAATCAATTATGAGATTATATAACAATTTAAAGGGAGAAACAAAGCTTTTGAAGGCATAAGTGACTATAAAAGAAGTTTTCTTCTCAATGAATGGCTTTCGCTTCAAGATTCTCGAGGTTAACATTCAATTATAACCTGTTTTAACCAAAAATGTAAAAAAAACTCAACTTAAAATCAATTATGAGATTATATAACCATTTAAAGGGAGAAACAAAGCTTTTGAAGGCATAAGTGACTATAAAAGAAGTTTTCTTCTCAATGAATGGCTTTCGCTTCAAGATTCTCGAGGTAAACATTCAATTATAACCTGTTTTAACCAAAAATGTAAAAAAAACTCAACTTAAAATCAATTATGAGATTATATAACCATTTAAAGGGAGAAACAAAGCTTTTGAAGGCATAAGTGACTATAAAAGAAGTTTTCTTCTCAATGAATGGCTTTCGCTTCAAGATTCTCGAGGTAAACATTCAATTATAATCTGTTTTAACCAAAAATGTAAAAAAAACTCAACTTAAAATCAATTATGAGATTATATAACCATTTAAAGGGAGAAACAAAGCTTTTGAAGGCATAAGTGACTATAAAAGAAGTTTTCTTCCCAATGAATGGCTTTCGCTTCAAGATTCTCGAGGTAAACATTCAATTATAATCTGTTTTAACCAAAAATGTAAAAAAAACGCAACTTAAAATCAATTATGAGATTATATAACCATTTAAAGGGAGAAACAAAGCTTTTGAAGGCATAAGTGACTATAAAAGAAGTTTTCTTCTCAATGAATGGTTTTTGCATCACGTTTCTCGATGTAAACATTCAATTATAATCTGTTTTAACCAAAAATGTAAAAAAAACTCAACTTAAAATCAACTATGAGATTATATAACCATTTAAAGGGAGAAACAAAGCTTTTGAAGGCATAAGTGACTATAAAAGAAGTTTTCTTCTCAATGAATGGATTTTGCATCACGTTTCTCGAGGTAAACATTCAATTATAATCTGTTTTAACCAAAAATGTAAAAAAAACTCAACTTAAAATCAACTATGAGATTATATAACCATTTAAAGGGAGAAACAAAGCTTTTGAAGGCATAAGTGACTATAAAAGAAGTTTTCTTCTCAATGAATGGTTTTTGCATCACGTTTCTCGAGGTAAACATTCAATTATAATCTGTTTTAACCAAAAATGTAAAAAAAACGCAACTTAAAATCAATTATGAGATTATATAACTATTTAAAGGGAGAAACAAAGCTTTTGAAGGCATAAGTGACTATAAAAGAAGTTTTCTTCTCAATGAATGGTTTTTGCATCACGTTTCTCGAGGTAAACATTTAATTATAATCTGTGTTAACTAAAAATTTAAAAAAACACAACTTAAAATCAATTATGAGATTATATAACCATTTAAAGGGAGAAAACAAAGTTTTTGAAGGCATAAGTGACTATAAAAGAAGTTTTCTTCTCAATGAATGGCTTTCGCTTCAAGATTCTCGAGGTAAACATTCAATTATAATCTGTTTTAACAAAAAATGTAAAAAAAACGTAACTTAAAATCAATTATGAGATTATATAACAATTTAAAGGGAGAAACAAAGCTTTTGAAGGCATAAGTGACTATAAAAGAAGTTTTCTTCTCAATGAATGGCTTTCGCTTCAAGATTCTCGAGGTTAACATTCAATTATAACCTGTTTTAACCAAAAATGTAAAAAAAACTCAACTTAAAATCAATTATGAGATTATATAACCATTTAAAGGGAGAAACAAAGCTTTTGAAGGCATAAGTGACTATAAAAGAAGTTTTCTTCTCAATGAATGGCTTTCGCTTCAAGATTCTCGAGGTAAACATTCAATTATAACCTGTTTTAACCAAAAATGTAAAAAAAACTCAACTTAAAATCAATTATGAGATTATATAACCATTTAAAGGGAGAAACAAAGCTTTTGAAGGCATAAGTGACTATAAAAGAAGTTTTCTTCTCAATGAATGGCTTTCGCTTCAAGATTCTCGAGGTAAACATTCAATTATAATCTGTTTTAACCAAAAATGTAAAAAAAACTCAACTCAAAATCAATTATGAGATTATATAACCATTTAAAGGGAGAAACAAAGCTTTTGAAGGCATAAGTGACTATAAAAGAAGTTTTCTTCCCAATGAATGGCTTTCGCTTCAAGATTCTCGAGGTAAACATTCAATTATAATCTGTTTTAACCAAAAATGTAAAAAAAACGCAACTTAAAATCAATTATGAGATTATATAACCATTTAAAGGGAGAAACAAAGCTTTTGAAGGCATAAGTGACTATAAAAGAAGTTTTCTTCTCAATGAATGGTTTTTGCATCACGTTTCTCGATGTAAACATTCAATTATAATCTGTTTTAACCAAAAATGTAAAAAAAACTCAACTTAAAATCAACTATGAGATTATATAACCATTTAAAGGGAGAAACAAAGCTTTTGAAGGCATAAGTGACTATAAAAGAAGTTTTCTTCTCAATGAATGGTTTTTGCATCACGTTTCTCGAGGTAAACATTCAATTATAATCTGTTTTAACCAAAAATGTAAAAAAAACGCAACTTAAAATCAATTATGAGATTATATAACTATTTAAAGGGAGAAACAAAGCTTTTGAAGGCATAAGTGACTATAAAAGAAGTTTTCTTCTCAATGAATGGTTTTTGCATCACGTTTCTCGAGGTAAACATACAATTATAATCTGTTTTAACCAAAAATGTAAAAAAATTCAACTTAAAATCAATTATGAGATTATATAACCATTTAAAGGGAGAAGCAAAGCTTTTGAAGGCATAAGCGACTATAAAAGAAGTTTTCTTCTCAATGAATGGTTTTTGCATCACGTTTCTCGAGGTAAACATTCAATTATAATCTGTTTTAACTAAAAATGTAAAAAAATTCAACTTCAAATCAATTATGAGGTTATATAACCATTTAAAGGGAGAAACAAAGCTTTTGAAGGCATAAGTGACTATAAAAGAAGTTTTCTTCTCAATGAATGGTTTTTGCATCACGTTTCTCGAGGTAAACATTCAATTATAATCTGTTTTAACCAAAAATGTAAAAAAAACGCAACTTAAAATCAATTATGAGATTATATAACCATTTAAAGGGAGAAACAAAGCTTTTGAAGGCATAAGTGACTATAAAAGAAGTTTTCTTCTCAATGAATGGTTTTTGCATCACGTTTCTCGAGGTAAACATTTAATTATAATCTGTGTTAACTAAAAATTTAAAAAAACACAACTTAAAATCAATTATGAGATTATATAACCATTTAAAGGGAGAAACAAAGCTTTTGAAGGCATAAGTGACTATAAAAGAAGTTTTCTTCTCAATGAATGGCTTTCGCTTCAAGATTCTCGAGGTAAACATTCAATTATAATCTGTTTTAACAAAAAATGTAAAAAAAACGTAACTTAAAATCAATTATGAGATTATATAACAATTTAAAGGGAGAAACAAAGCTTTTGAAGGCATAAGTGACTATAAAAGAAGTTTTCTTCTCAATGAATGGTTTTTGCATCACGTTTCTCGAGGTAAACATTTAATTATAATCTGTGTTAACTAAAAATGTAAAAAAAACTCAACTTAAAATCAATTATGAGATTATATAACCATTTAAAGGGAGAAACAAAGCTTTTGAAGGCATAAGTGACTATAAAAGAAGTTTTCTTCTCAATGAATGGCTTTCGCTTCAAGATTCTCGAGGTAAACATTCAATTATAATCTGTTTTAACAAAAAATGTAAAAAAAACGTAACTTAAAATCAATTATGAGATTATATAACAATTTAAAGGGAGAAACAAAGCTTTTGAAGGCATAAGTGACTATAAAAGAAGTTTTCTTCTCAATGAATGGCTTTCGCTTCAAGATTCTCGAGGTTAACATTCAATTATAACCTGTTTTAACCAAAAATGTAAAAAAAACTCAACTTAAAATCAATTATGAGATTATATAACCATTTAAAGGGAGAAACAAAGCTTTTGAAGGCATAAGTGACTATAAAAGAAGTTTTCTTCTCAATGAATGGCTTTCGCTTCAAGATTCTCGAGGTAAACATTCAATTATAACCTGTTTTAACCAAAAATGTAAAAAAAACTCAACTTAAAATCAATTATGAGATTATATAACCATTTAAAGGGAGAAACAAAGCTTTTGAAGGCATAAGTGACTATAAAAGAAGTTTTCTTCTCAATGAATGGCTTTCGCTTCAAGATTCTCGAGGTAAACATTCAATTATAATCTGTTTTAACCAAAAATGTAAAAAAAACTCAACTTAAAATCAATTATGAGATTATATAACCATTTAAAGGGAGAAACAAAGCTTTTGAAGGCATAAGTGACTATAAAAGAAGTTTTCTTCCCAATGAATGGCTTTCGCTTCAAGATTCTCGAGGTAAACATTCAATTATAATCTGTTTTAACCAAAAATGTAAAAAAAACGCAACTTAAAATCAATTATGAGATTATATAACCATTTAAAGGGAGAAACAAAGCTTTTGAAGGCATAAGTGACTATAAAAGAAGTTTTCTTCTCAATGAATGGTTTTTGCATCACGTTTCTCGATGTAAACATTCAATTATAATCTGTTTTAACCAAAAATGTAAAAAAAACTCAACTTAAAATCAACTATGAGATTATATAACCATTTAAAGGGAGAAACAAAGCTTTTGAAGGCATAAGTGACTATAAAAGAAGTTTTCTTCTCAATGAATGGTTTTTGCATCACGTTTCTCGAGGTAAACATTCAATTATAATCTGTTTTAACCAAAAATGTAAAAAAAACGCAACTTAAAATCAATTATGAGATTATATAACTATTTAAAGGGAGAAACAAAGCTTTTGAAGGCATAAGTGACTATAAAAGAAGTTTTCTTCTCAATGAATGGTTTTTGCATCACGTTTCTCGAGGTAAACATACAATTATAATCTGTTTTAACCAAAAATGTAAAAAAATTCAACTTAAAATCAATTATGAGATTATATAACCATTTAAAGGGAGAAGCAAAGCTTTTGAAGGCATAAGCGACTATAAAAGAAGTTTTCTTCTCAATGAATGGTTTTTGCATCACGTTTCTCGAGGTAAACATTCAATTATAATCTGTTTTAACTAAAAATGTAAAAAAATTCAACTTCAAATCAATTATGAGGTTATATAACCATTTAAAGGGAGAAACAAAGCTTTTGAAGGCATAAGTGACTATAAAAGAAGTTTTCTTCTCAATGAATGGTTTTTGCATCACGTTTCTCGAGGTAAACATTCAATTATAATCTGTTTTAACCAAAAATGTAAAAAAAACGCAACTTAAAATCAATTATGAGATTATATAACCATTTAAAGGGAGAAACAAAGCTTTTGAAGGCATAAGTGACTATAAAAGAACTTTTCTTCTCAATGAATGGTTTTTGCATCACGTTTCTCGAGGTAAACATTTAATTATAATCTGTGTTAACTAAAAATTTAAAAAAACACAACTTAAAATCAATTATGAGATTATATAACCATTTAAAGGGAGAAACAAAGCTTTTGAAGGCATAAGTGACTATAAAAGAAGTTTTCTTCTCAATGAATGGCTTTCGCTTCAAGATTCTCGAGGTAAACATTCAATTATAATCTGTTTTAACAAAAAATGTAAAAAAAACGTAACTTAAAATCAATTATGAGATTATATAACAATTTAAAGGGAGAAACAAAGCTTTTGAAGGCATAAGTGACTATAAAAGAAGTTTTCTTCTCAATGAATGGTTTTTGCATCACGTTTCTCGAGGTAAACATTTAATTATAATCTGTGTTAACTAAAAATGTAAAAAAAACTCAACTTAAAATCAATTATGAGATTATATAACCATTTAAAGGGAGAAACAAAGCTTTTGAAGGCATAAGTGACTATAAAAGAAGTTTTCTTCTCAATGAATGGCTTTCGCTTCAAGATTCTCGAGGTAAACATTCAATTATAATCTGTTTTAACAAAAAATGTAAAAAAAACGTAACTTAAAATCAATTATGAGATTATATAACAATTTAAAGGGAGAAACAAAGCTTTTGAAGGCATAAGTGACTATAAAAGAAGTTTTCTTCTCAATGAATGGCTTTCGCTTCAAGATTCTCGAGGTTAACATTCAATTATAACCTGTTTTAACCAAAAATGTAAAAAAAACTCAACTTAAAATCAATTATGAGATTATATAACCATTTAAAGGGAGAAACAAAGCTTTTGAAGGCATAAGTGACTATAAAAGAAGTTTTCTTCTCAATGAATGGCTTTCGCTTCAAGATTCTCGAGGTAAACATTCAATTATAACCTGTTTTAACCAAAAATGTAAAAAAAACTCAACTTAAAATCAATTATGAGATTATATAACCATTTAAAGGGAGAAACAAAGCTTTTGAAGGCATAAGTGACTATAAAAGAAGTTTTCTTCTCAATGAATGGCTTTCGCTTCAAGATTCTCGAGGTAAACATTCAATTATAATCTGTTTTAACCAAAAATGTAAAAAAAACTCAACTTAAAATCAATTATGAGATTATATAACCATTTAAAGGGAGAAACAAAGCTTTTGAAGGCATAAGTGACTATAAAAGAAGTTTTCTTCCCAATGAATGGCTTTCGCTTCAAGATTCTCGAGGTAAACATTCAATTATAATCTGTTTTAACCAAAAATGTAAAAAAAACGCAACTTAAAATCAATTATGAGATTATATAACCATTTAAAGGGAGAAACAAAGCTTTTGAAGGCATAAGTGACTATAAAAGAAGTTTTCTTCTCAATGAATGGATTTTGCATCACGTTTCTCGAGGTAAACATTCAATTATAATCTGTTTTAACCAAAAATGTAAAAAAAACTCAACTTAAAATCAACTATGAGATTATATAACCATTTAAAGGGAGAAACAAAGCTTTTGAAGGCATAAGTGACTATAAAAGAAGTTTTCTTCTCAATGAATGGTTTTTGCATCACGTTTCTCGAGGTAAACATTCAATTATAATCTGTTTTAACCAAAAATGTAAAAAAAACGCAACTTAAAATCAATTATGAGATTATATAACTATTTAAAGGGAGAAACAAAGCTTTTGAAGGCATAAGTGACTATAAAAGAAGTTTTCTTCTCAATGAATGGTTTTTGCATCACGTTTCTCGAGGTAAACATACAATTATAATCTGTTTTAACCAAAAATGTAAAAAAATTCCACTTAAAATCAATTATGAGATTATATAACCATTTAAAGGGAGAAGCAAAGCTTTTGAAGGCATAAGCGACTATAAAAGAAGTTTTCTTCTCAATGAATGGTTTTTGCATCACGTTTCTCGAGGTAAACATTCAATTATAATCTGTTTTAACTAAAAATGTAAAAAAATTCAACTTCAAATCAATTATGAGGTTATATAACCATTTAAAGGGAGAAACAAAGCTTTTGAAGGCATAAGTGACTATAAAAGAAGGTTTCTTCTCAATGAATGGTTTTTGCATCACGTTTCTCGAGGTAAACATTCAATTATAATCTGTTTTAACCAAAAATGTAAAAAAAATGCAACTTAAAATCAATTATGAGATTATATAACCATTTAAAGGGAGAAACAAAGCTTTTGAAGGCATAAGTGACTATAAAAGAAGTTTTCTTCTCGATGAATGGTTTTTACATCACGTTTCTCGAGGTAAACATTCAATTATAATCTGTTTTAACCAAAAATGTAAAAAAATTCAACTTAAAATAAATTATGAGATTGTATAACCATTTAAAGGGAGAAACAAAGCTTTTGAAGGCATAAGTGACTATAAAAGAAGTTTTCTTCTCAATGAATGGTTTTTGCATCACGTTTCTCGAGGTAAACATACAATTATAATCTGTTTTAACCAAAAATGTAAAAAAAACTAAACTTAAAATCAATTATGAGGTTATATAACCATTTAAAGGGAGAAACAAAGCTTTTGAAGGTATAGGTGACTATAAAAGAAGTTTTCTTCTCAATGAATGGTTTTTGCATCACGTTTCCCAAGGTAAACATTCAATTATAATCTGTTTTAATAAAAAATGTAAAAAAAATTCAATTTAAAATCAATTATGAGATTATATAACCATTTAAAGGGAGAAACAAAGCTTTTGAAGGCATAAGTGACTATAAAAGAAGTTTTCTTCCCAATGAATGGCTTTCGCTTCAAGATTCTCGAGGTAAACATTCAATTATAATCTGTTTTAACCAAAAATGTAAAAAAAACGCAACTTAAAATCAATTATGAGATTATATAACCATTTAAAGGGAGAAACAAAGCTTTTGAAGGCATAAGTGACTATAAAAGAAGTTTTCTTCTCAATGAATGGTTTTTGCATCACGTTTCTCGATGTAAACATTCAATTATAATCTGTTTTAACCAAAAATGTAAAAAAAACTCAACTTAAAATCAACTATGAGATTATATAACCATTTAAAGGGAGAAACAAAGCTTTTGAAGGCATAAGTGACTATAAAAGAAGTTTTCTTCTCAATGAATGGTTTTTGCATCACGTTTCTCGAGGTAAACATTCAATTATAATCTGTTTTAACCAAAAATGTAAAAAAAACGCAACTTAAAATCAATTATGAGATTATATAACCATTTAAAGGGAGAAGCAAAGCTTTTGAAGGCATAAGCGACTATAAAAGAAGTTTTCTTCTCAATGAATGGTTTTTGCATCACGTTTCTCGAGGTAAACATTCAATTATAATCTGTTTTAACTAAAAATGTAAAAAAATTCAACTTCAAATCAATTATGAGGTTATATAACCATTTAAAGGGAGAAACAAAGCTTTTGAAGGCATAAGTGACTATAAAAGAAGGTTTCTTCTCAATGAATGGTTTTTGCATCACGTTTCTCGAGGTAAACATTCAATTATAATCTGTTTTAACCAAAAATGTAAAAAAAATGCAACTTAAAATCAATTATGAGATTATATAACCATTTAAAGGGAGAAACAAAGCTTTTGAAGGCATAAGTGACTATAAAAGAAGTTTTCTTCTCGATGAATGGTTTTTACATCACGTTTCTCGAGGTAAACATTCAATTATAATCTATTTTAACCAAAAATGTAAAAAAATTCAACTTAAAATAAATTATGAGATTGTATAACCATTTAAAGGGAGAAACAAAGCTTTTGAAGGCATAAGTGACTATAAAAGAAGTTTTCTTCTCAATGAATGGTGTTTGCATCACGTTTCTCGAGGTAAACATACAATTATAATCTGTTTTAACCAAAAATGTAAAAAAAACTAAACTTAAAATCAATTATGAGGTTATATAACCATTTAAAGGGAGAAACAAAGCTTTTGAAGGTATAGGTGACTATAAAAGAAGTTTTCTTCTCAATGAATGGTTTTTGCATCACGTTTCCCAAGGTAAACATTCAATTATAATCTGTTTTAATAAAAAATGTAAAAAAAATTCAATTTAAAATCAATTATGAGATTATATAACCATTTAAAGGGAGAAACAAAGCTTTTGAAGGCATAAGTGACTATAAAAGAAGTTTTCTTCCCAATGAATGGCTTTCGCTTCAAGATTCTCGAGGTAAACATTCAATTATAATCTGTTTTAACCAAAAATGTAAAAAAAACGCAACTTAAAATCAATTATGAGATTATATAACCATTTAAAGGGAGAAACAAAGCTTTTGAAGGCATAAGTGACTATAAAAGAAGTTTTCTTCTCAATGAATGGTTTTTGCATCACGTTTCTCGATGTAAACATTCAATTATAATCTGTTTTAACCAAAAATGTAAAAAAAACTCAACTTAAAATCAACTATGAGATTATATAACCATTTAAAGGGAGAAACAAAGCTTTTGAAGGCATAAGTGACTATAAAAGAAGTTTTCTTCTCAATGAATGGATTTTGCATCACGTTTCTCGAGGTAAACATTCAATTATAATCTGTTTTAACCAAAAATATAAAAAAAACTCAACTTAAAATCAACTATGAGATTATATAACCATTTAAAGGGAGAAACAAAGCTTTTGAAGGCATAAGTGACTATAAAAGAAGTTTTCTTCTCAATGAATGGTTTTTGCATCACGTTTCTCGAGGTAAACATTCAATTATAATCTGTTTTAACCAAAAATGTAAAAAAAACGCAACTTAAAATCAATTATGAGATTATATAACTATTTAAAGGGAGAAACAAAGCTTTTGAAGGCATAAGTGACTATAAAAGAAGTTTTCTTCTCAATGAATGGTTTTTGCATCACGTTTCTCGAGGTAAACATACAATTATAATCTGTTTTAACCAAAAATGTAAAAAAATTCAACTTAAAATCAATTATGAGATTATATAACCATTTAAAGGGAGAAGCAAAGCTTTTGAAGGCATAAGCGACTATAAAAGAAGTTTTCTTCTCAATGAATGGTTTTTGCATCACGTTTCTCGAGGTAAACATTCAATTATAATCTGTTTTAACTAAAAATGTAAAAAAATTCAACTTCAAATCAATTATGAGGTTATATAACCATTTAAAGGGAGAAACAAAGCTTTTGAAGGCATAAGTGACTATAAAAGAAGGTTTCTTCTCAATGAATGGTTTTTGCATCACGTTTCTCGAGGTAAACATTCAATTATAATCTGTTTTAACCAAAAATGTAAAAAAAATGCAACTTAAAATCAATTATGAGATTATATAACCATTTAAAGGGAGAAACAAAGCTTTTGAAGGCATAAGTGACTATAAAAGAAGTTTTCTTCTCGATGAATGGTTTTTACATCACGTTTCTCTAGGTAAACATTCAATTATAATCTGTTTTAACCAAAAATGTAAAAAAATTCAACTTAAAATAAATTATGAGATTGTATAACCATTTAAAGGGAGAAACAAAGCTTTTGAAGGCATAAGTGACTATAAAAGAAGTTTTCTTCTCAATGAATGGTTTTTGCATCACGTTTCTCGAGGTAAACATACAATTATAATCTGTTTTAACCAAAAATGTAAAAAAAACTAAACTTAAAATCAATTATGAGGTTATATAACCATTTAAAGGGAGAAACAAAGCTTTTGAAGGTATAGGTGACTATAAAAGAAGTTTTCTTCTCAATGAATGGTTTTTGCATCACGTTTCCCAAGGTAAACATTCAATTATAATCTGTTTTAATAAAAAATGTAAAAAAAATTCAATTTAAAATCAATTATGAGATTATATAACCATTTAAAGGGAGAAATAAAGCTTTTGAAGGCACAAGTGACTATAAAAGAAGTTTTCTTCTCAATGAATGGTTTTTGCATCACGTTTCTCGAGGTAAACATTCAATTATAATCTGTTTTAACCAAAAATGTAAAAAAAATGCAACTTAAAATCAATTATGAGATTATATAACCATTTAAAGGGAGAAACAAAGCTTTTGAAGGCATAAGTGACTATAAAAGAAGTTTTCTTCTCGATGAATGGTTTTTACATCACGTTTCTCGAGGTAAACATTCAATTATAATCTGTTTTAACCAAAAATGTAAAAAAATTCAACTTAAAATAAATTATGAGATTGTATAACCATTTAAAGGGAGAAACAAAGCTTTTGAAGGCATAAGTGACTATAAAAGAAGTTTTCTTCTCAATGAATGGTTTTTGCATCACGTTTCTCGAGGTAAACATACAATTATAATCTGTTTTAACCAAAAATGTAAAAAAAACTAAACTTAAAATCAATTATGAGGTTATATAACCATTTAAAGGGAGAAACAAAGCTTTTGAAGGTATAGGTGACTATAAAAGAAGTTTTCTTCTCAATGAATGGTTTTTGCATCACGTTTCCCAAGGTAAACATTCAATTATAATCTGTTTTAATAAAAAATGTAAAAAAAATTCAATTTAAAATCAATTATGAGATTATATAACCATTTAAAGGGAGAAATAAAGCTTTTGAAGGCACAAGTGACTATAAAAGAAGTTTTCTTCTCAATGAATGGTTTTTGCATCACGTTTCTCGAGGTAAACATTCAATTATAATCTGTTTTAACCAAAAATGTAAAAAAAACGCAACTTAAAATCAATTATGAGATTATATAACCATTTAAAGGGAGAAATAAAGCTTTTGAAGGCACAAGTGACTATAAAAGAAGTTTTCTTCTCAATGAATGGTTTTTGCATCACGTTTCTCGAGGTAAACATTCAATTATAACCTGTTTTAACCAAAAATGTAAAAAAAACTCAACTTAAAATCAATTATGAGATTATATAACCATTTAAAGGGAGAAACAAAGCTTTTGAAGGCATAAGTGACTATAAAAGAAGTTTTCTTCTCAATGAATGGCTTTCGCTTCAAGATTCTCGAGGTAAACATTGAATTATAATCTGTTTTAACCAAAAATGTAAAAAAAACGCAACTTAAAATCAATTATGAGATTATATAACCATTTAAAGGGAGAAACAAAGCTTTTGAAGGCATAAGTGACTATAAAAGAAGTTTTCTTCCCAATGAATGGCTTTCGCTTCAAGATTCTCGAGTTAAACATTCAATTATAATCTGTTTTAACAAAAAATGTAAAAAAAACGTAACTTAAAATCAATTATGAGATTATATAACAATTTAAAGGGAGAAACAAAGCTTTTGAAGGCATAAGTGACTATAAAAGAAGTTTTCTTCTCAATGAATGGCTTTCGCTTCAAGATTCTCGAGGTTAACATTCAATTATAACCTGTTTTAACCAAAAATGTAAAAAAAACTCAACTTAAAATCAATTATGAGATTATATAACCATTTAAAGGGAGAAACAAAGCTTTTGAAGGCATAAGTGACTATAAAAGAAGTTTTCTTCTCAATGAATGGCTTTCGCTTCAAGATTCTCGAGGTAAACATTCAATTATACCCTGTTTTAACCTAAAATGTAAAAAAAACTCAACTTAAAATCAATTATGAGAATATATAACCATTTAAAGGGAGAAACAAAGCTTTTGAAGGCATAAGTGACTATAAAAGAAGTTTTCTTCTCAATGAATGGCTTTCGCTTCAAGATTCTCGAGGTAAACATTCAATTATAATCTGTTTTAACCAAAAATGTAAAAAAAACTGAACTTAAAATCAATTATGAGATTATATAACCATTTAAAGGGAGAAACAAAGCTTTTGAAGGCATAAGTGACTATAAAAGAAGTTTTCTTCCCAATGAATGGCTTTCGCTTCAAGATTCTCGAGGTAAACATTCAATTATAATCTGTTTTAACCAAAAATGTAAAAAAAACGCAACTTAAAATCAATTATGAGATTATATAACCATTTAAAGGGAGAAACAAAGCTTTTGAAGGCATAAGTGACTATAAAAGAAGTTTTCTTCTCAATGAATGGTTTTTGCATCACGTTTCTCGATGTAAACATTCAATTATAATCTGTTTTAACCAAAAATGTAAAAAAAACTCAACTTAAAATCAACTATGAGATTATATAACCATTTAAAGGGAGAAACAAAGCTTTTGAAGGCATAAGTGACTATAAAAGAAGTTTTCTTCTCAATGAATGGATTTTGCATCACGTTTCTCGAGGTAAACATTCAATTATAATCTGTTTTAACCAAAAATGTAAAAAAAACTCAACTTAAAATCAACTATGAGATTATATAACCATTTAAAGGGAGAAACAAAGCTTTTGAAGGCATAAGTGACTATAAAAGAAGTTTTCTTCTCAATGAATGGTTTTTGCATCACGTTTCTCGAGGTAAACATTCAATTATAATCTGTTTTAACCAAAAATGTAAAAAAAACGCAACTTAAAATCAATTATGAGATTATATAACTATTTAAAGGGAGAAACAAAGCTTTTGAAGGCATAAGTGACTATAAAAGAAGTTTTCTTCTCAATGAATGGTTTTTGCATCACGTTTCTCGAGGTAAACATACAATTATAATCTGTTTTAACCAAAAATGTAAAAAAATTCAACTTAAAATCAATTATGAGATTATATAACCATTTAAAGGGAGAAGCAAAGCTTTTGAAGGCATAAGCGACTATAAAAGAAGTTTTCTTCTCAATGAATGGTTTTTGCATCACGTTTCTCGAGGTAAACATTCAATTATAATCTGTTTTAACTAAAAATGTAAAAAAATTCAACTTCAAATCAATTATGAGGTTATATAACCATTTAAAGGGAGAAACAAAGCTTTTGAAGGCATAAGTGACTATAAAAGAAGGTTTCTTCTCAATGAATGGTTTTTGCATCACGTTTCTCGAGGTAAACATTCAATTATAATCTGTTTTAACCAAAAATGTAAAAAAAATGCAACTTAAAATCAATTATGAGATTATATAACCATTTAAAGGGAGAAACAAAGCTTTTGAAGGCATAAGTGACTATAAAAGAAGTTTTCTTCTCGATGAATGGTTTTTACATCACGTTTCTCTAGGTAAACATTCAATTATAATCTGTTTTAACCAAAAATGTAAAAAAATTCAACTTAAAATAAATTATGAGATTGTATAACCATTTAAAGGGAGAAACAAAGCTTTTGAAGGCATAAGTGACTATAAAAGAAGTTTTCTTCTCAATGAATGGTTTTTGCATCACGTTTCTCGAGGTAAACATACAATTATAATCTGTTTTAACCAAAAATGTAAAAAAAACTAAACTTAAAATCAATTATGAGGTTATATAACCATTTAAAGGGAGAAACAAAGCTTTTGAAGGTATAGGTGACTATAAAAGAAGTTTTCTTCTCAATGAATGGTTTTTGCATCACGTTTCCCAAGGTAAACATTCAATTATAATCTGTTTTAATAAAAAATGTAAAAAAAATTCAATTTAAAATCAATTATGAGATTATATAACCATTTAAAGGGAGAAATAAAGCTTTTGAAGGCACAAGTGACTATAAAAGAAGTTTTCTTCTCAATGAATGGTTTTTGCATCACGTTTCTCGAGGTAAACATTCAATTATAATCTGTTTTAACCAAAAATGTAAAAAAAATGCAACTTAAAATCAATTATGAGATTATATAACCATTTAAAGGGAGAAACAAAGCTTTTGAAGGCATAAGTGACTATAAAAGAAGTTTTCTTCTCGATGAATGGTTTTTACATCACGTTTCTCGAGGTAAACATTCAATTATAATCTGTTTTAACCAAAAATGTAAAAAAATTCAACTTAAAATAAATTATGAGATTGTATAACCATTTAAAGGGAGAAACAAAGCTTTTGAAGGCATAAGTGACTATAAAAGAAGTTTTCTTCTCAATGAATGGTTTTTGCATCACGTTTCTCGAGGTAAACATACAATTATAATCTGTTTTAACCAAAAATGTAAAAAAAACTAAACTTAAAATCAATTATGAGGTTATATAACCATTTAAAGGGAGAAACAAAGCTTTTGAAGGTATAGGTGACTATAAAAGAAGTTTTCTTCTCAATGAATGGTTTTTGCATCACGTTTCCCAAGGTAAAGATTCAATTATAATCTGTTTTAATAAAAAATGTAAAAAAAATTCAATTTAAAATCAATTATGAGATTATATAACCATTTAAAGGGAGAAATAAAGCTTTTGAAGGCACAAGTGACTATAAAAGAAGTTTTCTTCTCAATGAATGGTTTTTGCATCACGTTTCTCGAGGTAAACATTCAATTATAATCTGTTTTAACCAAAAATGTAAAAAAAACGCAACTTAAAATCAATTATGAGATTATATAACCATTTAAAGGGAGAAATAAAGCTTTTGAAGGCACAAGTGACTATAAAAGAAGTTTTCTTCTCAATGAATGGTTTTTGCATCACGTTTCTCGAGGTAAACATTCAATTATAACCTGTTTTAACCAAAAATGTAAAAAAAACTCAACTTAAAATCAATTATGAGATTATATAACCATTTAAAGGGAGAAACAAAGCTTTTGAAGGCATAAGTGACTATAAAAGAAGTTTTCTTCTCAATGAATGGCTTTCGCTTCAAGATTCTTGAGGTAAACATTCAATTATAATCTGTTTTAACCAAAAATGTAAAAAAAACTCAACTTAAAATCAATTATGAGATTATATAACCATTTAAAGGGAGAAACAAAGCTTTTGAAGGCATAAGTGACTATAAAAGAAGTTTTCTTCCCAATGAATGGCTTTCGCTTCAAGATTCTCGAGGTAAACATTCAATTATAATCTGCTTTAACCAAAAATGTAAAAAAAACGCAACTTAAAATCAATTATGAGATTATATAACCATTTAAAGGGAGAAACAAAGCTTTTGAAGGCATAAGTGACTATAAAAGAAGTTTTCTTCTCAATGAATGGTTTTTGCATCACGTTTCTCGATGTAAACATTCAATTATAATCTGTTTTAACCAAAAATGTAAAAAAAACTCAACTTAAAATCAACTATGAGATTATATAACCATTTCAAGGGAGAAACAAAGCTTTTGAAGGCATAAGTGACTATAAAAGAAGTTTTCTTCTCAATGAATGGATTTTGCATCACGTTTCTCGAGGTAAACATTCAATTATAATCTGTTTTAACCAAAAATGTAAAAAAAACTCAACTTAAAATCAACTATGAGATTATATAACCATTTAAAGGGAGAAACAAAGCTTTTGAAGGCATAAGTGACTATAAAAGAAGTTTTCTTCTCAATGAATGGTTTTTGCATCACGTTTCTCAAGGTAAACATTCAATTATAATCTGTTTTAACCAAAAATGTAAAAAAAACGCAACTTAAAATCAATTATGAGATTATATAACTATTTAAAGGGAGAAACAAAGCTTTTGAAGGCATAAGTGACTATAAAAGAAGTTTTCTTCTCAATGAATGGTTTTTGCATCACGTTTCTCGAGGTAAACATTCAATTATAATCTGTGTTAACTAAAAATTTAAAAAAACACAACTTAAAATCAATTATGAGATTATATAACCATTTAAAGGGAGAAAACAAAGTTTTTGAAGGCATAAGTGACTATAAAAGAAGTTTTCTTCTCAATGAATGGCTTTCGCTTCAAGATTCTCGAGGTTAACATTCAATTATAACCTGTTTTAACCAAAAATGTAAAAAAAACTCAACTTAAAATCAATTATGAGATTATATAACCATTTAAAGGGAGAAACAAAGCTTTTGAAGGCATAAGTGACTATAAAAGAAGTTTTCTTCTCAATGAATGGCTTTCGCTTCAAGATTCTCGAGGTAAACATTGAATTATAACCTGTTTTAACCAAAAATGTAAAAAAAACTCAACTTAAAATCAATTATGAGATTATATAACCATTTAAAGGGAGAAACAAAGCTTTTGAAGGCATAAGTGACTATAAAAGAAGTTTTCTTCTCAATGAATGGCTTTCGCTTCAAGATTCTCGAGGTTAACATTCAATTATAACCTGTTTTAACCAAAAATGTAAAAAAAACTCAACTTAAAATCAATTATGAGATTATATAACCATTTAAAGGGAGAAACAAAGCTTTTGAAGGCATAAGTGACTATAAAAGAAGTTTTCTTCTCAATGAATGGCTTTCGCTTCAAGATTCTCGAGGTAAACATTCAATTATAACCTGTTTTAACCAAAAATGTAAAAAAAACTCAACTTAAAATCAATTATGAGATTATATAACCATTTAAAGGGAGAAACAAAGCTTTTGAAGGCATAAGTGACTATAAAAGAAGTTTTCTTCTCAATGAATGGCTTTCGCTTCAAGATTCTCGAGGTAAACATTCAATTATAATCTGTTTTAACCAAAAATGTAAAAAAAACTCAACTTAAAATCAATTATGAGATTATATAACCATTTAAAGGGAGAAACAAAGCTTTTGAAGGCATAAGTGACTATAAAAGAAGTTTTCTTCCCAATGAATGGCTTTCGCTTCAAGATTCTCGAGGTAAACATTCAATTATAATCTGTTTTAACCAAAAATGTAAAAAAAACGCAACTTAAAATCAATTATGAGATTATATAACCATTTAAAGGGAGAAACAAAGCTTTTGAAGGCATAAGTGACTATAAAAGAAGTTTTCTTCTCAATGAATGGTTTTTGCATCACGTTTCTCGATGTAAACATTCAATTATAATCTGTTTTAACCAAAAATGTAAAAAAAAACTCAACTTAAAATCAACTATGAGATTATATAACCATTTAAAGGGAGAAACAAAGCTTTTGAAGGCATAAGTGACTATAAAAGAAGTTTTCTTCTCAATGAATGGATTTTGCATCACGTTTCTTGAGGTAAACATTCAATTATAATCTGTTTTAACCAAAAATGTAAAAAAAACTCAACTTAAAATCAACTATGAGATTATATAACCATTTAAAGGGAGAAACAAAGCTTTTGAAGGCATAAGTGACTATAAAAGAAGTTTTCTTCTCAATGAATGGTTTTTGCATCACGTTTCTTGAGGTAAACATTCAATTATAATCTGTTTTAACCAAAAATGTAAAAAAAACGCAACTTAAAATCAATTATGAGATTATATAACTATTTAAAGGGAGAAACAAAGCTTTTGAAGGCATAAGTGACTATAAAAGAAGTTTTCTTCTCAATGAATGGTTTTTGCATCACGTTTCTCGAGGTAAACATACAATTATAATCTGTTTTAACCAAAAATGTAAAAAAATTCCACTTAAAATCAATTATGAGATTATATACCCATTTAAAGGGAGAAGCAAAGCTTTTGAAGGCATAAGCGACTATAAAAGAAGTTTTCTTCTCAATGAATGGTTTTTGCATCACGTTTCTCGAGGTAAACATTCAATTATAATCTGTTTTAACTAAAAATGTAAAAAAATTCAACTTCAAATCAATTATGAGGTTATATAACCATTTAAAGGGAGAAACAAAGCTTTTGAAGGCATAAGTGACTATAAAAGAAGGTTTCTTCTCAATGAATGGTTTTTGCATCACGTTTCTCGAGGTAAACATTCAATTATAATCTGTTTTAACCAAAAATGTAAAAAAAACGCAACTTAAAATCAATTATGAGATTATATAACCATTTAAAGGGAGAAACAAAGCTTTTGAAGGCATAAGTGACTATAAAAGAAGTTTTCTTCTCGATGAATGGTTTTTACATCACGTTTCTCGAGGTAAACATTCAATTATAATCTGTTTTAACCAAAAATGTAAAAAAATTCAACTTAAAATAAATTATGAGATTGTATAACCATTTAAAGGGAGAAACAAAGCTTTTGAAGGCATAAGTGACTATAAAAGAAGTTTTCTTCTCAATGAATGGTTTTTGCATCACGTTTCTCGATGTAAACATACAATTATAATCTGTTTTAACCAAAAATGTAAAAAAAACTAAACTTAAAATCAATTATGAGGTTATATAACCATTTAAAGGGAGAAACAAAGCTTTTGAAGGTATAGGTGACTATAAAAGAAGTTTTCTTCTCAATGAATGGTTTTTGCATCACGTTTCCCAAGGTAAACATTCAATTATAATCTGTTTTAATAAAAAATGTAAAAAAAATTCAATTTAAAATCAATTATGAGATTATATAACCATTTAAAGGGAGAAACAAAGCTTTTGAAGGCATAAGTGACTATAAAAGAAGTTTTCTTCCCAATGAATGGCTTTCGCTTCAAGATTCTCGAGGTAAACATTCAATTATAATCTGTTTTAACCAAAAATGTAAAAAAAACGCAACTTAAAATCAATTATGAGATTATATAACCATTTAAAGGGAGAAACAAAGCTTTTGAAGGCATAAGTGACTATAAAAGAAGTTTTCTTCTCAATGAATGGTTTTTGCATCACGTTTCTCGATGTAAACATTCAATTATAATCTGTTTTAACCAAAAATGTAAAAAAAACTCAACTTAAAATCAACTATGAGATTATATAACCATTTAAAGGGAGAAACAAAGCTTTTGAAGGCATAAGTGACTATAAAAGAAGTTTTCTTCTCAATGAATGGATTTTGCATCACGTTTCTTGAGGTAAACATTCAATTATAATCTGTTTTAACCAAAAATGTAAAAAAAACTCAACTTAAAATCAACTATGAGATTATATAACCATTTAAAGGGAGAAACAAAGCTTTTGAAGGCATAAGTGACTATAAAAGAAGTTTTCTTCTCAATGAATGGTTTTTGCATCACGTTTCTCGAGGTAAACATTCAATTATAATCTGTTTTAACCAAAAATGTAAAAAAAACGCAACTTAAAATCAATTATGAGATTATATAACTATTTAAAGGGAGAAACAAAGCTTTTGAAGGCATAAGTGACTATAAAAGAAGTTTTCTTCTCAATGAATGGTTTTTGCATCACGTTTCTCGAGGTAAACATACAATTATAATCTGTTTTAACCAAAAATGTAAAAAAATTCCACTTAAAATCAATTATGAGATTATATACCCATTTAAAGGGAGAAGCAAAGCTTTTGAAGGCATAAGCGACTATAAAAGAAGTTTTCTTCTCAATGAATGGTTTTTGCATCACGTTTCTCGAGGTAAACATTCAATTATAATCTGTTTTAACTAAAAATGTAAAAAAATTCAACTTCAAATCAATTATGAGGTTATATAACCATTTAAAGGGAGAAACAAAGCTTTTGAAGGCATAAGTGACTATAAAAGAAGGTTTCTTCTCAATGAATGGTTTTTGCATCACGTTTCTCGAGGTAAACATTCAATTATAATCTGTTTTAACCAAAAATGTAAAAAAAACGCAACTTAAAATCAATTATGAGATTATATAACCATTTAAAGGGAGAAACAAAGCTTTTGAAGGCATAAGTGACTATAAAAGAAGTTTTCTTCTCGATGAATGGTTTTTACATCACGTTTCTCGAGGTAAACATTCAATTATAATCTGTTTTAACCAAAAATGTAAAAAAATTCAACTTAAAATAAATTATGAGATTGTATAACCATTTAAAGGGAGAAACAAAGCTTTTGAAGGCATAAGTGACTATAAAAGAAGTTTTCTTCTCAATGAATGGTTTTTGCATCACGTTTCTCGATGTAAACATACAATTATAATCTGTTTTAACCAAAAATGTAAAAAAAACTAAACTTAAAATCAATTATGAGGTTATATAACCATTTAAAGGGAGAAACAAAGCTTTTGAAGGTATAGGTGACTATAAAAGAAGTTTTCTTCTCAATGAATGGTTTTTGCATCACGTTTCCCAAGGTAAACATTCAATTATAATCTGTTTTAATAAAAAATGTAAAAAAAATTCAATTTAAAATCAATTATGAGATTATATAACCATTTAAAGGGAGAAACAAAGCTTTTGAAGGCATAAGTGACTATAAAAGAAGTTTTCTTCCCAATGAATGGCTTTCGCTTCAAGATTCTCGAGGTAAACATTCAATTATAATCTGTTTTAACCAAAAATGTAAAAAAAACGCAACTTAAAATCAATTATGAGATTATATAACCATTTAAAGGGAGAAACAAAGCTTTTGAAGGCATAAGTGACTATAAAAGAAGTTTTCTTCTCAATGAATGGTTTTTGCATCACGTTTCTCGATGTAAACATTCAATTATAATCTGTTTTAACCAAAAATGTAAAAAAAACTCAACTTAAAATCAACTATGAGATTATATAACCATTTAAAGGGAGAAACAAAGCTTTTGAAGGCATAAGTGACTATAAAAGAAGTTTTCTTCTCAATGAATGGATTTTGCATCACGTTTCTTGAGGTAAACATTCAATTATAATCTGTTTTAACCAAAAATGTAAAAAAAACTCAACTTAAAATCAACTATGAGATTATATAACCATTTAAAGGGAGAAACAAAGCTTTTGAAGGCATAAGTGACTATAAAAGAAGTTTTCTTCTCAATGAATGGTTTTTGCATCACGTTTCTCGAGGTAAACATTCAATTATAATCTGTTTTAACCAAAAATGTAAAAAAAACGCAACTTAAAATCAATTATGAGATTATATAACTATTTAAAGGGAGAAACAAAGCTTTTGAAGGCATAAGTGACTATAAAAGAAGTTTTCTTCTCAATGAATGGTTTTTGCATCACGTTTCTCGAGGTAAACATACAATTATAATCTGTTTTAACCAAAAATGTAAAAAAATTCAACTTAAAATCAATTATGAGATTATATAACCATTTAAAGGGAGAAGCAAAGCTTTTGAAGGCATAAGCGACTATAAAAGAAGTTTTCTTCTCAATGAATGGTTTTTGCATCACGTTTCTCGAGGTAAACATTCAATTATAATCTGTTTTAACTAAAAATGTAAAAAAATTCAACTTCAAATCAATTATGAGGTTATATAACCATTTAAAGGGAGAAACAAAGCTTTTGAAGGCATAAGTGACTATAAAAGAAGGTTTCTTCTCAATGAATGGTTTTTGCATCACGTTTCTCGAGGTAAACATTCAATTATAATCTGTTTTAACCAAAAATGTAAAAAAAATGCAACTTAAAATCAATTATGAGATTATATAACCATTTAAAGGGAGAAACAAAGCTTTTGAAGGCATAAGTGACTATAAAAGAAGTTTTCTTCTCGATGAATGGTTTTTACATCACGTTTCTCGAGGTAAACATTCAATTATAATCTGTTTTAACCAAAAATGTAAAAAAATTCAACTTAAAATAAATTATGAGATTGTATAACCATTTAAAGGGAGAAACAAAGCTTTTGAAGGCATAAGTGACTATAAAAGAAGTTTTCTTCTCAATGAATGGCTTTCGCTTCAAGATTCTCGAGGTAAACATTCAATTATAATCTGTTTTAACCAAAAATGTAAAAAAAACTCAACTTAAAATCAACTATGAGATTATATAACCATTTAAAGGGAGAAACAAAGCTTTTGAAGGCATAAGTGACTATAAAAGAAGTTTTCTTCTCAATGAATGGTTTTTGCATCACGTTTCTCGAGGTAAACATTCAATTATAATCTGTTTTAACCAAAAATGTAAAAAAAACGCAACTTAAAATCAATTATGAGATTATATAACTATTTAAAGGGAGAAACAAAGCTTTTGAAGGCATAAGTGACTATAAAAGAAGTTTTCTTCTCAATGAATGGTTTTTGCATCACGTTTCTCGAGGTAAACATACAATTATAATCTGTTTTAACCAAAAATGTAAAAAAATTCCACTTAAAATCAATTATGAGATTATATACCCATTTAAAGGGAGAAGCAAAGCTTTTGAAGGCATAAGCGACTATAAAAGAAGTTTTCTTCTCAATGAATGGTTTTTGCATCACGTTTCTCGAGGTAAACATTCAATTATAATCTGTTTTAACTAAAAATGTAAAAAAATTCAACTTCAAATCAATTATGAGGTTATATAACCATTTAAAGGGAGAAACAAAGCTTTTGAAGGCATAAGTGACTATAAAAGAAGGTTTCTTCTCAATGAATGGTTTTTGCATCACGTTTCTCGAGGTAAACATTCAATTATAATCTGTTTTAACCAAAAATGTAAAAAAAACGCAACTTAAAATCAATTATGAGATTATATAACCATTTAAAGGGAGAAACAAAGCTTTTGAAGGCATAAGTGACTATAAAAGAAGTTTTCTTCTCGATGAATGGTTTTTACATCACGTTTCTCGAGGTAAACATTCAATTATAATCTGTTTTAACCAAAAATGTAAAAAAATTCAACTTAAAATAAATTATGAGATTGTATAACCATTTAAAGGGAGAAACAAAGCTTTTGAAGGCATAAGTGACTATAAAAGAAGTTTTCTTCTCAATGAATGGTTTTTGCATCACGTTTCTCGATGTAAACATACAATTATAATCTGTTTTAACCAAAAATGTAAAAAAAACTAAACTTAAAATCAATTATGAGGTTATATAACCATTTAAAGGGAGAAACAAAGCTTTTGAAGGTATAGGTGACTATAAAAGAAGTTTTCTTCTCAATGAATGGTTTTTGCATCACGTTTCCCAAGGTAAACATTCAATTATAATCTGTTTTAATAAAAAATGTAAAAAAAATTCAATTTAAAATCAATTATGAGATTATATAACCATTTAAAGGGAGAAACAAAGCTTTTGAAGGCATAAGTGACTATAAAAGAAGTTTTCTTCCCAATGAATGGCTTTCGCTTCAAGATTCTCGAGGTAAACATTCAATTATAATCTGTTTTAACCAAAAATGTAAAAAAAACGCAACTTAAAATCAATTATGAGATTATATAACCATTTAAAGGGAGAAACAAAGCTTTTGAAGGCATAAGTGACTATAAAAGAAGTTTTCTTCTCAATGAATGGTTTTTGCATCACGTTTCTCGATGTAAACATTCAATTATAATCTGTTTTAACCAAAAATGTAAAAAAAACTCAACTTAAAATCAACTATGAGATTATATAACCATTTAAAGGGAGAAACAAAGCTTTTGAAGGCATAAGTGACTATAAAAGAAGTTTTCTTCTCAATGAATGGATTTTGCATCACGTTTCTTGAGGTAAACATTCAATTATAATCTGTTTTAACCAAAAATGTAAAAAAAACTCAACTTAAAATCAACTATGAGATTATATAACCATTTAAAGGGAGAAACAAAGCTTTTGAAGGCATAAGTGACTATAAAAGAAGTTTTCTTCTCAATGAATGGTTTTTGCATCACGTTTCTCGAGGTAAACATTCAATTATAATCTGTTTTAACCAAAAATGTAAAAAAAACGCAACTTAAAATCAATTATGAGATTATATAACTATTTAAAGGGAGAAACAAAGCTTTTGAAGGCATAAGTGACTATAAAAGAAGTTTTCTTCTCAATGAATGGTTTTTGCATCACGTTTCTCGAGGTAAACATACAATTATAATCTGTTTTAACCAAAAATGTAAAAAAATTCAACTTAAAATCAATTATGAGATTATATAACCATTTAAAGGGAGAAGCAAAGCTTTTGAAGGCATAAGCGACTATAAAAGAAGTTTTCTTCTCAATGAATGGTTTTTGCATCACGTTTCTCGAGGTAAACATTCAATTATAATCTGTTTTAACTAAAAATGTAAAAAAATTCAACTTCAAATCAATTATGAGGTTATATAACCATTTAAAGGGAGAAACAAAGCTTTTGAAGGCATAAGTGACTATAAAAGAAGGTTTCTTCTCAATGAATGGTTTTTGCATCACGTTTCTCGAGGTAAACATTCAATTATAATCTGTTTTAACCAAAAATGTAAAAAAAATGCAACTTAAAATCAATTATGAGATTATATAACCATTTAAAGGGAGAAACAAAGCTTTTGAAGGCATAAGTGACTATAAAAGAAGTTTTCTTCTCGATGAATGGTTTTTACATCACGTTTCTCGAGGTAAACATTCAATTATAATCTGTTTTAACCAAAAATGTAAAAAAATTCAACTTAAAATAAATTATGAGATTGTATAACCATTTAAAGGGAGAAACAAAGCTTTTGAAGGCATAAGTGACTATAAAAGAAGTTTTCTTCTCAATGAATGGTTTTTGCATCACGTTTCTCGAGGTAAACATACAATTATAATCTGTTTTAACCAAAAATGTAAAAAAAACTAAACTTAAAATCAATTATGAGGTTATATAACCATTTAAAGGGAGAAACAAAGCTTTTGAAGGTATAGGTGACTATAAAAGAAGTTTTCTTCTCAATGAATGGTTTTTGCATCACGTTTCCCAAGGTAAACATTCAATTATAATCTGTTTTAATAAAAAATGTAAAAAAAATTCAATTTAAAATCAATTATGAGATTATATAACCATTTAAAGGGAGAAATAAAGCTTTTGAAGGCACAAGTGACTATAAAAGAAGTTTTCTTCTCAATGAATGGTTTTTGCATCACGTTTCTCGAGGTAAACATTCAATTATAATCTGTTTTAACCAAAAATGTAAAAAAAATGCAACTTAAAATCAATTATGAGATTATATAACCATTTAAAGGGAGAAACAAAGCTTTTGAAGGCATAAGTGACTATAAAAGAAGTTTTCTTCTCGATGAATGGTTTTTACATCACGTTTCTCGAGGTAAACATTCAATTATAATCTGTTTTAACCAAAAATGTAAAAAAATTTAACTTAAAATAAATTATGAGATTGTATAACCATTTAAAGGGAGAAACAAAGCTTTTGAAGGCATAAGTGACTATAAAAGAAGTTTTCTTCTCAATGAATGGTTTTTGCATCACGTTTCTCGAGGTAAACATACAATTATAATCTGTGTTAACTAAAAATTTAAAAAAACACAACTTAAAATCAATTATGAGATTATATAACCATTTAAAGGGAGAAAACAAAGTTTTTGAAGGCATAAGTGACTATAAAAGAAGTTTTCTTCTCAATGAATGGCTTTCGCTTCAAGATTCTCGAGGTAAACATTCAATTATAATCTGTTTTAACAAAAAATGTAAAAAAAAGTAACTTAAAATCAATTATGAGATTATATAACAATTTAAAGGGAGAAACAAATCTTTTGAAGGCATAAGTGACTATAAAAGAAGTTTTCTTCTCAATGAATGGCTTTCGCTTCAAGATTCTCGAGGTTAACATTCAATTATAACCTGTTTTAACCAAAAATGTAAAAAAAACTCAACTTAAAATCAATTATGAGATTATATAACCATTTAAAGGGAGAAACAAAGCTTTTGAAGGCATAAGTGACTATAAAAGAAGTTTTCTTCTCAATGAATGGCTTTCGCTTCAAGATTCTCGAGGTAAACATTCAATTATAACCTGTTTTAACCAAAAATGTAAAAAAAACTCAACTTAAAATCAGTTATGAGATTATATAACCATTTAAAGGGAGAAACAAAGCTTTTGAAGGCATAAGTGACTATAAAAGAAGTTTTCTTCTCAATGAATGGCTTTCGCTTCAAGATTCTCGAGGTAAACATTCAATTATAACCTGTTTTAACCAAAAATGTAAAAAAAACTCAACTTAAAATCAGTTATGAGATTATATAACCATTTAAAGGGAGAAACAAAGCTTTTGAAGGCATAAGTGACTATAAAAGAAGTTTTCTTCTCAATGAATGGCTTTCGCTTCAAGATTCTCGAGGTAAACATTCAATTATAATCTGTTTTAACCAAAAATGTAAAAAAAACTCAACTTAAAATCAATTATGAGATTATATAACCATTTAAAGGGAGAAACAAAGCTTTTGAAGGCATAAGTGACTATAAAAGAAGTTTTCTTCCCAATGAATGGCTTTCGCTTCAAGATTCTCGAGGTAAACATTCAATTATAATCTGTTTTAACCAAAAATGTAAAAAAAACGCAACTTAAAATCAATTATGAGATTATATAACCATTTAAAGGGAGAAACAAAGCTTTTGAAGGCATAAGTGACTATAAAAGAAGTTTTCTTCTCAATGAATGGTTTTTGCATCACGTTTCTCGATGTAAACATTCAATTATAATCTGTTTTAACCAAAAATGTAAAAAAAACTCAACTTAAAATCAACTATGAGATTATATAACCATTTAAAGGGAGAAACAAAGCTTTAGAAGGCATAAGTGACTATAAAAGAAGTTTTCTTCTCAATGAATGGATTTTGCATCACGTTTCTCGAGGTAAACATTCAATTATAATCTGTTTTAACCAAAAATGTAAAAAAAACTCAACTTAAAATCAACTATGAGATTATATAACCATTTAAAGGGAGAAACAAAGCTTTTGAAGGCATAAGTGACTATAAAAGAAGTTTTCTTCTCAATGAATGGTTTTTGCATCACGTTTCTCGAGGTAAACATTCAATTATAATCTGTTTTAACCAAAAATGTAAAAAAAACGCAACTTAAAATCAATTATGAGATTATATAACTATTTAAAGGGAGAAACAAAGCTTTTGAAGGCATAAGTGACTATAAAAGAAGTTTTCTTCTCAATGAATGGTTTTTGCATCACGTTTCTCGAGGTAAACATACAATTATAATCTGTTTTAACCAAAAATGTAAAAAAATTCAACTTAAAATCAATTATGAGATTATATAACCATTTAAAGGGAGAAGCAAAGCTTTTGAAGGCATAAGCGACTATAAAAGAAGTTTTCTTCTCAATGAATGGTTTTTGCATCACGTTTCTCGAGGTAAACATTCAATTATAATCTGTTTTAACTAAAAATGTAAAAAAATTCAACTTCAAATCAATTATGAGGTTATATAACCATTTAAAGGGAGAAACAAAGCTTTTGAAGGCATAAGTGACTATAAAAGAAGGTTTCTTCTCAATGAATGGTTTTTGCATCACGTTTCTCGAGGTAAACATTCAATTATAATTTGTTTTAACCAAAAATGTAAAAAAAAATGCAACTTAAAATCAATTATGAGATTATATAACCATTTAAAGGGAGAAACAAAGCTTTTGAAGGCATAAGTGACTATAAAAGAAGTTTTCTTCTCGATGAATGGTTTTTACATCACGTTTCTCTAGGTAAACATTCAATTATAATCTGTTTTAACCAAAAATGTAAAAAAATTCAACTTAAAATAAATTATGAGATTGTATAACCATTTCAAGGGAGAAACAAAGCTTTTGAAGGCATAAGTGACTATAAAAGAAGTTTTCTTCTCAATGAATGGTTTTTGCATCACGTTTCTCGAGGTAAACATACAATTATAATCTGTTTTAACCAAAAATGTAAAAAAAACTCAACTTAAAATCAATTATGAGATTATACAACCATTTAAAGGGAGAAACAAAGCTTTTGAAGGCATAAGTGACTATAAAAGAAGTTTTCTTCCCAATGAATGGCTTTCGCTTCAAGATTCTCGAGGTAAACATTCAATTATAATCTGTTTTAACCAAAAATGTAAAAAAATTCAACTTAAAATAAATTATGAGATTGTATAACTATTTAAAGGGAGAAACAAAGCTTTTGAAGGCATAAGTGACTATAAAAGAAGTTTTCTTCTCAATGAATGGTTTTTGCATCACGTTTCTCGAGGTAAACATTCAATTATAATCTGTTTTAACCAAAAATGTAAAAAAAACTCAACTTAAAATCAATTATGAGATTATATAACCATTTAAAGGGAGAAACAAAGCTTTTGAAGGCATAAGTGACTATAAAAGAAGTTTTCTTCTCAATGAATGGTTTTTGCATCACGTTTCTCGAGGTAAACATTCAATTATAATCTGTGTTAACTAAAAATTTAAAAAAACACAACTTAAAATCAATTATGAGATTATATAACCATTTAAAGGGAGAAAACAAAGTTTTTGAAGGCATAAGTGACTATAAAAGAAGTTTTCTTCTCAATGAATGGCTTTCGCTTCAAGATTCTCGAGGTAAACATTCAATTATAATCTGTTTTAACAAAAAATGTAAAAAAAACGTAACTTAAAATCAATTATGAGATTATATAACAATTTAAAGGGAGAAACAAAGCTTTTGAAGGCATAAGTGACTATAAAAGAAGTTTTCTTCTCAATGAATGGCTTTCGCTTCAAGATTCTCGAGGTTAACATTCAATTATAACCTGTTTTAACCAAAAATGTAAAAAAAACTCAACTTAAAATCAATTATGAGATTATATAACCATTTAAAGGGAGAAACAAAGCTTTTGAAGGCATAAGTGACTATAAAAGAAGTTTTCTTCTCAATGAATGGCTTTCGCTTCAAGATTCTCGAGGTAAACATTCAATTATAACCTGTTTTAACCAAAAATGTAAAAAAAACTCAACTTAAAATCAATTATGAGATTATATAACCATTTAAAGGGAGAAACAAAGCTTTTGAAGGCATAAGTGACTATAAAAGAAGTTTTCTTCTCAATGAATGGCTTTCGCTTCAAGATTCTCGAGGTTAACATTCAATTATAACCTGTTTTAACCAAAAATGTAAAAAAAACTCAACTTAAAATCAATTATGAGATTATATAACCATTTAAAGGGAGAAACAAAGCTTTTGAAGGCATAAGTGACTATAAAAGAAGTTTTCTTCTCAATGAATGGCTTTCGCTTCAAGATTCTCGAGGTAAACATTCAATTATAACCTGTTTTAACCAAAAATGTAAAAAAAACTCAACTTAAAATCAATTATGAGATTATATAACCATTTAAAGGGAGAAACAAAGCTTTTGAAGGCATAAGTGACTATAAAAGAAGTTTTCTTCTCAATGAATGGCTTTCGCTTCAAGATTCTCGAGGTAAACATTCAATTATAATCTGTTTTAACCAAAAATGTAAAAAAAACTCAACTTAAAATCAATTATGAGATTATATAACCATTTAAAGGGAGAAACAAAGCTTTTGAAGGCATAAGTGACTATAAAAGAAGTTTTCTTCCCAATGAATGGCTTTCGCTTCAAGATTCTCGAGGTAAACATTCAATTATAATCTGTTTTAACCAAAAATGTAAAAAAAACGCAACTTAAAATCAATTATGAGATTATATAACCATTTAAAGGGAGAAACAAAGCTTTTGAAGGCATAAGTGACTATAAAAGAAGTTTTCTTCTCAATGAATGGTTTTTGCATCACGTTTCTCGATGTAAACATTCAATTATAATCTGTTTTAACCAAAAATGTAAAAAAAAAACTCAACTTAAAATCAACTATGAGATTATATAACCATTTAAAGGGAGAAACAAAGCTTTTGAAGGCATAAGTGACTATAAAAGAAGTTTTCTTCTCAATGAATGGATTTTGCATCACGTTTCTTGAGGTAAACATTCAATTATAATCTGTTTTAACCAAAAATGTAAAAAAAACTCAACTTAAAATCAACTATGAGATTATATAACCATTTAAAGGGAGAAACAAAGCTTTTGAAGGCATAAGTGACTATAAAAGAAGTTTTCTTCTCAATGAATGGTTTTTGCATCACGTTTCTTGAGGTAAACATTCAATTATAATCTGTTTTAACCAAAAATGTAAAAAAAACGCAACTTAAAATCAATTATGAGATTATATAACTATTTAAAGGGAGAAACAAAGCTTTTGAAGGCATAAGTGACTATAAAAGAAGTTTTCTTCTCAATGAATGGTTTTTGCATCACGTTTCTCGAGGTAAACATACAATTATAATCTGTTTTAACCAAAAATGTAAAAAAATTCCACTTAAAATCAATTATGAGATTATATACCCATTTAAAGGGAGAAGCAAAGCTTTTGAAGGCATAAGCGACTATAAAAGAAGTTTTCTTCTCAATGAATGGTTTTTGCATCACGTTTCTCGAGGTAAACATTCAATTATAATCTGTTTTAACTAAAAATGTAAAAAAATTCAACTTCAAATCAATTATGAGGTTATATAACCATTTAAAGGGAGAAACAAAGCTTTTGAAGGCATAAGTGACTATAAAAGAAGGTTTCTTCTCAATGAATGGTTTTTGCATCACGTTTCTCGAGGTAAACATTCAATTATAATCTGTTTTAACCAAAAATGTAAAAAAAACGCAACTTAAAATCAATTATGAGATTATATAACCATTTAAAGGGAGAAACAAAGCTTTTGAAGGCATAAGTGACTATAAAAGAAGTTTTCTTCTCGATGAATGGTTTTTACATCACGTTTCTCGAGGTAAACATTCAATTATAATCTGTTTTAACCAAAAATGTAAAAAAATTCAACTTAAAATAAATTATGAGATTGTATAACCATTTAAAGGGAGAAACAAAGCTTTTGAAGGCATAAGTGACTATAAAAGAAGTTTTCTTCTCAATGAATGGTTTTTGCATCACGTTTCTCGATGTAAACATACAATTATAATCTGTTTTAACCAAAAATGTAAAAAAAACTAAACTTAAAATCAATTATGAGGTTATATAACCATTTAAAGGGAGAAACAAAGCTTTTGAAGGTATAGGTGACTATAAAAGAAGTTTTCTTCTCAATGAATGGTTTTTGCATCACGTTTCCCAAGGTAAACATTCAATTATAATCTGTTTTAATAAAAAATGTAAAAAAAATTCAATTTAAAATCAATTATGAGATTATATAACCATTTAAAGGGAGAAACAAAGCTTTTGAAGGCATAAGTGACTATAAAAGAAGTTTTCTTCCCAATGAATGGCTTTCGCTTCAAGATTCTCGAGGTAAACATTCAATTATAATCTGTTTTAACCAAAAATGTAAAAAAAACGCAACTTAAAATCAATTATGAGATTATATAACCATTTAAAGGGAGAAACAAAGCTTTTGAAGGCATAAGTGACTATAAAAGAAGTTTTCTTCTCAATGAATGGTTTTTGCATCACGTTTCTCGATGTAAACATTCAATTATAATCTGTTTTAACCAAAAATGTAAAAAAAACTCAACTTAAAATCAACTATGAGATTATATAACCATTTAAAGGGAGAAACAAAGCTTTTGAAGGCATAAGTGACTATAAAAGAAGTTTTCTTCTCAATGAATGGATTTTGCATCACGTTTCTTGAGGTAAACATTCAATTATAATCTGTTTTAACCAAAAATGTAAAAAAAACTCAACTTAAAATCAACTATGAGATTATATAACCATTTAAAGGGAGAAACAAAGCTTTTGAAGGCATAAGTGACTATAAAAGAAGTTTTCTTCTCAATGAATGGTTTTTGCATCACGTTTCTCGAGGTAAACATTCAATTATAATCTGTTTTAACCAAAAATGTAAAAAAAACGCAACTTAAAATCAATTATGAGATTATATAACTATTTAAAGGGAGAAACAAAGCTTTTGAAGGCATAAGTGACTATAAAAGAAGTTTTCTTCTCAATGAATGGTTTTTGCATCACGTTTCTCGAGGTAAACATACAATTATAATCTGTTTTAACCAAAAATGTAAAAAAATTCCACTTAAAATCAATTATGAGATTATATACCCATTTAAAGGGAGAAGCAAAGCTTTTGAAGGCATAAGCGACTATAAAAGAAGTTTTCTTCTCAATGAATGGTTTTTGCATCACGTTTCTCGAGGTAAACATTCAATTATAATCTGTTTTAACTAAAAATGTAAAAAAATTCAACTTCAAATCAATTATGAGATTATATAACCATTTAAAGGGAGAAACAAAGCTTTTGAAGGCATAAGTGACTATAAAAGAAGGTTTCTTCTCAATGAATGGTTTTTGCATCACGTTTCTCGAGGTAAACATTCAATTATAATCTGTTTTAACCAAAAATGTAAAAAAAACGCAACTTAAAATCAATTATGAGATTATATAACCATTTAAAGGGAGAAACAAAGCTTTTGAAGGCATAAGTGACTATAAAAGAAGTTTTCTTCTCGATGAATGGTTTTTACATCACGTTTCTCGATGTAAACATTCAATTATAATCTGTTTTAACCAAAAATGTAAAAAAATTCAACTTAAAATAAATTATGAGATTGTATAACCATTTAAAGGGAGAAACAAAGCTTTTGAAGGCATAAGTGACTATAAAAGAAGTTTTCTTCTCAATGAATGGTTTTTGCATCACGTTTCTCGATGTAAACATACAATTATAATCTGTTTTAACCAAAAATGTAAAAAAAACTAAACTTAAAATCAATTATGAGGTTATATAACCATTTAAAGGGAGAAACAAAGCTTTTGAAGGTATAGGTGACTATAAAAGAAGTTTTCTTCTCAATGAATGGTTTTTGCATCACGTTTCCCAAGGTAAACATTCAATTATAATCTGTTTTAATAAAAAATGTAAAAAAAATTCAATTTAAAATCAATTATGAGATTATATAACCATTTAAAGGGAGAAACAAAGCTTTTGAAGGCATAAGTGACTATAAAAGAAGTTTTCTTCCCAATGAATGGCTTTCGCTTCAAGATTCTCGAGGTAAACATTCAATTATAATCTGTTTTAACCAAAAATGTAAAAAAAACGCAACTTAAAATCAATTATGAGATTATATAACCATTTAAAGGGAGAAACAAAGCTTTTGAAGGCATAAGTGACTATAAAAGAAGTTTTCTTCTCAATGAATGGTTTTTGCATCACGTTTCTCGATGTAAACATTCAATTATAATCTGTTTTAACCAAAAATGTAAAAAAAACTCAACTTAAAATCAACTATGAGATTATATAACCATTTAAAGGGAGAAACAAAGCTTTTGAAGGCATAAGTGACTATAAAAGAAGTTTTCTTCTCAATGAATGGATTTTGCATCACGTTTCTCGAGGTAAACATTCAATTATAATCTGTTTTAACCAAAAATGTAAAAAAAACTCAACTTAAAATCAACTATGAGATTATATAACCATTTAAAGGGAGAAACAAAGCTTTTGAAGGCATAAGTGACTATAAAAGAAGTTTTCTTCTCAATGAATGGTTTTTGCATCACGTTTCTCGAGGTAAACATTCAATTATAATCTGTTTTAACCAAAAATGTAAAAAAAACGCAACTTAAAATCAATTATGAGATTATATAACTATTTAAAGGGAGAAACAAAGCTTTTGAAGGCATAAGTGACTATAAAAGAAGTTTTCTTCTCAATGAATGGTTTTTGCATCACGTTTCTCGAGGTAAACATACAATTATAATCTGTTTTAACCAAAAATATAAAAAAATTCAACTTAAAATCAATTATGAGATTATATAACCATTTAAAGGGAGAAGCAAAGCTTTTGAAGGCATAAGCGACTATAAAAGAAGTTTTCTTCTCAATGAATGGTTTTTGCATCACGTTTCTCGAGGTAAACATTCAATTATAATCTGTTTTAACTAAAAATGTAAAAAAATTCAACTTCAAATCAATTATGAGGTTATATAACCATTTAAAGGGAGAAACAAAGCTTTTGAAGGCATAAGTGACTATAAAAGAAGGTTTCTTCTCAATGAATGGTTTTTGCATCACGTTTCTCGAGGTAAACATTCAATTATAATCTGTTTTAACCAAAAATGTAAAAAAAATGCAACTTAAAATCAATTATGAGATTATATAACCATTTAAAGGGAGAAACAAAGCTTTTGAAGGCATAAGTGACTATAAAAGAAGTTTTCTTCTCGATGAATGGTTTTTACATCACGTTTCTCGAGGTAAACATTCAATTATAATCTGTTTTAACCAAAAATGTAAAAAAATTCAACTTAAAATAAATTATGAGATTGTATAACCATTTAAAGGGAGAAACAAAGCTTTTGAAGGCATAAGTGACTATAAAAGAAGTTTTCTTCTCAATGAATGGTTTTTGCATCACGTTTCTCGAGGTAAACATACAATTATAATCTGTTTTAACCAAAAATGTAAAAAAAACTAAACTTAAAATCAATTATGAGGTTATATAACCATTTAAAGGGAGAAACAAAGCTTTTGAAGGTATAGGTGACTATAAAAGAAGTTTTCTTCTCAATGAATGGTTTTTGCATCACGTTTCCCAAGGTAAACATTCAATTATAATCTGTTTTAATAAAAAATGTAAAAAAAATTCAATTTAAAATCAATTATGAGATTATATAACCATTTAAAGGGAGAAATAAAGCTTTTGAAGGCACAAGTGACTATAAAAGAAGTTTTCTTCTCAATGAATGGTTTTTGCATCACGTTTCTCGAGGTAAACATTCAATTATAATCTGTTTTAACCAAAAATGTAAAAAAAACGCAACTTAAAATCAATTATGAGATTATATAACCATTTAAAGGGAGAAACAAAGCTTTTGAAGGCATAAGTGACTATAAAAGAAGTTTTCTTCCCAATGAATGGCTTTCGCTTCAAGATTCTCGAGGTAAACATTCAATTATAATCTGTTTTAACCAAAAATGTAAAAAAAACGCAACTTAAAATCAATTATGAGATTATATAACCATTTAAAGGGAGAAACAAAGCTTTTGAAGGCATAAGTGACTATAAAAGAAGTTTTCTTCTCGATGAATGGTTTTTACATCACGTTTCTCGAGGTAAACATTCAATTATAATCTGTTTTAACCAAAAATGTAAAAAAATTTAACTTAAAATAAATTATGAGATTGTATAACCATTTAAAGGGAGAAACAAAGCTTTTGAAGGCATAAGTGACTATAAAAGAAGTTTTCTTCTCAATGAATGGTTTTTGCATCACGTTTCTCGAGGTAAACATACAATTATAATCTGTGTTAACTAAAAATTTAAAAAAACACAACTTAAAATCAATTATGAGATTATATAACCATTTAAAGGGAGAAAACAAAGTTTTTGAAGGCATAAGTGACTATAAAAGAAGTTTTCTTCTCAATGAATGGCTTTCGCTTCAAGATTCTTGAGGTAAACATTCAATTATAATCTGTTTTAACAAAAAATGTAAAAAAAAGTAACTTAAAATCAATTATGAGATTATATAACAATTTAAAGGGAGAAACAAAGCTTTTGAAGGCATAAGTGACTATAAAAGAAGTTTTCTTCTCAATGAATGGCTTTCGCTTCAAGATTCTCGAGGTTAACATTCAATTATAACCTGTTTTAACCAAAAATGTAAAAAAAACTCAACTTAAAATCAATTATGAGATTATATAACCATTTAAAGGGAGAAACAAAGCTTTTGAAGGCATAAGTGACTATAAAAGAAGTTTTCTTCTCAATGAATGGCTTTCGCTTCAAGATTCTCGAGGTAAACATTCAATTATAACCTGTTTTAACCAAAAATGTAAAAAAAACTCAACTTAAAATCAGTTATGAGATTATATAACCATTTAAAGGGAGAAACAAAGCTTTTGAAGGCATAAGTGACTATAAAAGAAGTTTTCTTCTCAATGAATGGCTTTCGCTTCAAGATTCTCGAGGTAAACATTCAATTATAATCTGTTTTAACCAAAAATGTAAAAAAAACTCAACTTAAAATCAATTATGAGATTATACAACCATTTAAAGGGAGAAACAAAGCTTTTGAAGGCATAAGTGACTATAAAAGAAGTTTTCTTCCCAATGAATGGCTTTCGCTTCAAGATTCTCGAGGTAAACATTCAATTATAATCTGTTTTAACCAAAAATGTAAAAAAAACGCAACTTAAAATCAATTATGAGATTATATAACCATTTAAAGGGAGAAACAAAGCTTTTGAAGGCATAAGTGACTATAAAAGAAGTTTTCTTCTCAATGAATGGTTTTTGCATCACGTTTCTCGATGTAAACATTCAATTATAATCTGTTTTAACCAAAAATGTAAAAAAAACTCAACTTAAAATCAACTATGAGATTATATAACCATTTAAAGGGAGAAACAAAGCTTTTGAAGGCATAAGTGACTATAAAAGAAGTTTTCTTCTCAATGAATGGATTTTGCATCACGTTTCTCGAGGTAAACATTCAATTATAATCTGTTTTAACCAAAAATGTAAAAAAAACTCAACTTAAAATCAACTATGAGATTATATAACCATTTAAAGGGAGAAACAAAGCTTTTGAAGGCATAAGTGACTATAAAAGAAGTTTTCTTCTCAATGAATGGTTTTTGCATCACGTTTCTCGAGGTAAACATTCAATTATAATCTGTTTTAACCAAAAATGTAAAAAAAACGCAACTTAAAATCAATTATGAGATTATATAACTATTTAAAGGGAGAAACAAAGCTTTTGAAGGCATAAGTGACTATAAAAGAAGTTTTCTTCTGAATGAATGGTTTTTGCATCACGTTTCTCGAGGTAAACATACAATTATAATCTGTTTTAACCAAAAATGTAAAAAAATTCAACTTAAAATCAATTATGAGATTATATAACCATTTAAAGGGAGAAGCAAAGCTTTTGAAGGCATAAGCGACTATAAAAGAAGTTTTCTTCTCAATGAATGGTTTTTGCATCACGTTTCTCGAGGTAAACATTCAATTATAATCTGTTTTAACTAAAAATGTAAAAAAATTCAACTTCAAATCAATTATGAGGTTATATAACCATTTAAAGGGAGAAACAAAGCTTTTGAAGGCATAAGTGACTATAAAAGAAGGTTTCTTCTCAATGAATGGTTTTTGCATCACGTTTCTCGAGGTAAACATTCAATTATAATTTGTTTTAACCAAAAATGTAAAAAAAAATGCAACTTAAAATCAATTATGAGATTATATAACCATTTAAAGGGAGAAACAAAGCTTTTGAAGGCATAAGTGACTATAAAAGAAGTTTTCTTCTCGATGAATGGTTTTTACATCACGTTTCTCTAGGTAAACATTCAATTATAATCTGTTTTAACCAAAAATGTAAAAAAATTCAACTTAAAATAAATTATGAGATTGTATAACCATTTCAAGGGAGAAACAAAGCTTTTGAAGGCATAAGTGACTATAAAAGAAGTTTTCTTCTCAATGAATGGTTTTTGCATCACGTTTCTCGAGGTAAACATACAATTATAATCTGTTTTAACCAAAAATGTAAAAAAAACTCAACTTAAAATCAATTATGAGATTATACAACCATTTAAAGGGAGAAACAAAGCTTTTGAAGGCATAAGTGACTATAAAAGAAGTTTTCTTCCCAATGAATGGCTTTCGCTTCAAGATTCTCGAGGTAAACATTCAATTATAATCTGTTTTAACCAAAAATGTAAAAAAAACGCAACTTAAAATCAATTATGAGATTATATAACCATTTAAAGGGAGAAACAAAGCTTTTGAAGGCATAAGTGACTATAAAAGAAGTTTTCTTCTCAATGAATGGTTTTTGCATCACGTTTCTCGATGTAAACATTCAATTATAATCTGTTTTAACCAAAAATGTAAAAAAAACTCAACTTAAAATCAACTATGAGATTATATAACCATTTAAAGGGAGAAACAAAGCTTTTGAAGGCATAAGTGACTATAAAAGAAGTTTTCTTCTCAATGAATGGATTTTGCATCACGTTTCTCGAGGTAAACATTCAATTATAATCTGTTTTAACCAAAAATGTAAAAAAAACTCAACTTAAAATCAACTATGAGATTATATAACCATTTAAAGGGAGAAACAAAGCTTTTGAAGGCATAAGTGACTATAAAAGAAGTTTTCTTCTCAATGAATGGTTTTTGCATCACGTTTCTCGAGGTAAACATTCAATTATAATCTGTTTTAACCAAAAATGTAAAAAAAACGCAACTTAAAATCAATTATGAGATTATATAACTATTTAAAGGGAGAAACAAAGCTTTTGAAGGCATAAGTGACTATAAAAGAAGTTTTCTTCTGAATGAATGGTTTTTGCATCACGTTTCTCGAGGTAAACATACAATTATAATCTGTTTTAACCAAAAATGTAAAAAAATTCAACTTAAAATCAATTATGAGATTATATAACCATTTAAAGGGAGAAGCAAAGCTTTTGAAGGCATAAGCGACTATAAAAGAAGTTTTCTTCTCAATGAATGGTTTTTGCATCACGTTTCTCGAGGTAAACATTCAATTATAATCTGTTTTAACTAAAAATGTAAAAAAATTCAACTTCAAATCAATTATGAGGTTATATAACCATTTAAAGGGAGAAACAAAGCTTTTGAAGGCATAAGTGACTATAAAAGAAGGTTTCTTCTCAATGAATGGTTTTTGCATCACGTTTCTCGAGGTAAACATTCAATTATAATTTGTTTTAACCAAAAATGTAAAAAAAAATGCAACTTAAAATCAATTATGAGATTATATAACCATTTAAAGGGAGAAACAAAGCTTTTGAAGGCATAAGTGACTATAAAAGAAGTTTTCTTCTCGATGAATGGTTTTTACATCACGTTTCTCTAGGTAAACATTCAATTATAATCTGTTTTAACCAAAAATGTAAAAAAATTCAACTTAAAATAAATTATGAGATTGTATAACCATTTCAAGGGAGAAACAAAGCTTTTGAAGGCATAAGTGACTATAAAAGAAGTTTTCTTCTCAATGAATGGTTTTTGCATCACGTTTCTCGAGGTAAACATACAATTATAATCTGTTTTAACCAAAAATGTAAAAAAAACTCAACTTAAAATCAATTATGAGATTATACAACCATTTAAAGGGAGAAACAAAGCTTTTGAAGGCATAAGTGACTATAAAAGAAGTTTTCTTCCCAATGAATGGCTTTCGCTTCAAGATTCTCGAGGTAAACATTCAATTATAATCTGTTTTAACCAAAAATGTAAAAAAAACGCAACTTAAAATCAATTATGAGATTATATAACCATTTAAAGGGAGAAACAAAGCTTTTGAAGGCATAAGTGACTATAAAAGAAGTTTTCTTCTCAATGAATGGTTTTTGCATCACGTTTCTCGATGTAAACATTCAATTATAATCTGTTTTAACCAAAAATGTAAAAAAAACTCAACTTAAAATCAACTATGAGATTATATAACCATTTAAAGGGAGAAACAAAGCTTTTGAAGGCATAAGTGACTATAAAAGAAGTTTTCTTCTCAATGAATGGATTTTGCATCACGTTTCTCGAGGTAAACATTCAATTATAATCTGTTTTAACCAAAAATGTAAAAAAAACTCAACTTAAAATCAACTATGAGATTATATAACCATTTAAAGGGAGAAACAAAGCTTTTGAAGGCATAAGTGACTATAAAAGAAGTTTTCTTCTCAATGAATGGTTTTTGCATCACGTTTCTCGAGGTAAACATTCAATTATAATCTGTTTTAACCAAAAATGTAAAAAAAACGCAACTTAAAATCAATTATGAGATTATATAACTATTTAAAGGGAGAAACAAAGCTTTTGAAGGCATAAGTGACTATAAAAGAAGTTTTCTTCTGAATGAATGGTTTTTGCATCACGTTTCTCGAGGTAAACATACAATTATAATCTGTTTTAACCAAAAATGTAAAAAAATTCAACTTAAAATCAATTATGAGATTATATAACCATTTAAAGGGAGAAGCAAAGCTTTTGAAGGCATAAGCGACTATAAAAGAAGTTTTCTTCTCAATGAATGGTTTTTGCATCACGTTTCTCGAGGTAAACATTCAATTATAATCTGTTTTAACTAAAAATGTAAAAAAATTCAACTTCAAATCAATTATGAGGTTATATAACCATTTAAAGGGAGAAACAAAGCTTTTGAAGGCATAAGTGACTATAAAAGAAGGTTTCTTCTCAATGAATGGTTTTTGCATCACGTTTCTCGAGGTAAACATTCAATTATAATTTGTTTTAACCAAAAATGTAAAAAAAAATGCAACTTAAAATCAATTATGAGATTATATAACCATTTAAAGGGAGAAACAAAGCTTTTGAAGGCATAAGTGACTATAAAAGAAGTTTTCTTCTCGATGAATGGTTTTTACATCACGTTTCTCTAGGTAAACATTCAATTATAATCTGTTTTAACCAAAAATGTAAAAAAATTCAACTTAAAATAAATTATGAGATTGTATAACCATTTCAAGGGAGAAACAAAGCTTTTGAAGGCATAAGTGACTATAAAAGAAGTTTTCTTCTCAATGAATGGTTTTTGCATCACGTTTCTCGAGGTAAACATACAATTATAATCTGTTTTAACCAAAAATGTAAAAAAAACTCAACTTAAAATCAATTATGAGATTATACAACCATTTAAAGGGAGAAACAAAGCTTTTGAAGGCATAAGTGACTATAAAAGAAGTTTTCTTCCCAATGAATGGCTTTCGCTTCAAGATTCTCGAGGTAAACATTCAATTATAATCTGTTTTAACCAAAAATGTAAAAAAAACGCAACTTAAAATCAATTATGAGATTATATAACCATTTAAAGGGAGAAACAAAGCTTTTGAAGGCATAAGTGACTATAAAAGAAGTTTTCTTCTCAATGAATGGTTTTTGCATCACGTTTCTCGATGTAAACATTCAATTATAATCTGTTTTAACCAAAAATGTAAAAAAAACTCAACTTAAAATCAACTATGAGATTATATAACCATTTAAAGGGAGAAACAAAGCTTTTGAAGGCATAAGTGACTATAAAAGAAGTTTTCTTCTCAATGAATGGATTTTGCATCACGTTTCTCGAGGTAAACATTCAATTATAATCTGTTTTAACCAAAAATGTAAAAAAAACTCAACTTAAAATCAACTATGAGATTATATAACCATTTAAAGGGAGAAACAAAGCTTTTGAAGGCATAAGTGACTATAAAAGAAGTTTTCTTCTCAATGAATGGTTTTTGCATCACGTTTCTCGAGGTAAACATTCAATTATAATCTGTTTTAACCAAAAATGTAAAAAAAACGCAACTTAAAATCAATTATGAGATTATATAACTATTTAAAGGGAGAAACAAAGCTTTTGAAGGCATAAGTGACTATAAAAGAAGTTTTCTTCTGAATGAATGGTTTTTGCATCACGTTTCTCGAGGTAAACATACAATTATAATCTGTTTTAACCAAAAATGTAAAAAAATTCAACTTAAAATCAATTATGAGATTATATAACCATTTAAAGGGAGAAGCAAAGCTTTTGAAGGCATAAGCGACAATAAAAGAAGTTTTCTTCTCAATGAATGGTTTTTGCATCACGTTTCTCGAGGTAAACATTCAATTATAATCTGTTTTAACTAAAAATGTAAAAAAATTCAACTTCAAATCAATTATGAGGTTATATAACCATTTAAAGGGAGAAACAAAGCTTTTGAAGGCATAAGTGACTATAAAAGAAGGTTTCTTCTCAATGAATGGTTTTTGCATCACGTTTCTCGAGGTAAACATTCAATTATAATTTGTTTTAACCAAAAATGTAAAAAAAAATGCAACTTAAAATCAATTATGAGATTATATAACCATTTAAAGGGAGAAACAAAGCTTTTGAAGGCATAAGTGACTATAAAAGAAGTTTTCTTCTCGATGAATGGTTTTTACATCACGTTTCTCTAGGTAAACATTCAATTATAATCTGTTTTAACCAAAAATGTAAAAAAATTCAACTTAAAATCAATTATGAGATTGTATAACCATTTCAAGGGAGAAACAAAGCTTTTGAAGGCATAAGTGACTATAAAAGAAGTTTTCTTCTCAATGAATGGTTTTTGCATCACGTTTCTCGAGGTAAACATACAATTATAATCTGTTTTAACCAAAAATGTAAAAAAAACTCAACTTAAAATCAATTATGAGATTATACAACCATTTAAAGGGAGAAACAAAGCTTTTGAAGGCATAAGTGACTATAAAAGAAGTTTTCTTCCCAATGAATGGCTTTCGCTTCAAGATTCTCGAGGTAAACATTCTATTATAATCTGTTTTAACCAAAAATGTAAAAAAAACGCAACTTAAAATCAATTTCGAGATTATATAACCATTTAAAGGGAGAAACAAAGCTTTTGAAGGCATAAGTGACTATAAAAGAAGTTTTCTTCTCAATGAATGGTTTTTGCATCACGTTTCTCGATGTAAACATTCAATTATAATCTGTTTTAACCAAAAATGTAAAAAAAACTCAACTTAAAATCAACTATGAGATTATATAACCATTTAAAGGGAGAAACAAAGCTTTTGAAGGCATAAGTGACTATAAAAGAAGTTTTCTTCTCAATGAATGGATTTTGCATCACGTTTCTCGAGGTAAACATTCAATTATAATCTGTTTTAACCAAAAATGTAAAAAAAACTCAACTTAAAATCAACTATGAGATTATATAACCATTTAAAGGGAGAAACAAAGCTTTTGAAGGCATAAGTGACTATAAAAGAAGTTTTCTTCTCAATGAATGGATTTTGCATCACGTTTCTCGAGGTAAACATTCAATTATAATCTGTTTTAACCAAAAATGTAAAAAAAACTCAACTTAAAATCAACTATGAGATTATATAACCATTTAAAGGGAGAAACAAAGCTTTTGAAGGCATAAGTGACTATAAAAGAAGTTTTCTTCTCAATGAATGGTTTTTGCATCACGTTTCTCGAGGTAAACATTCAATTATAATCTGTATTAACCAAAAATGTAAAAAAAACGCAACTTAAAATCAATTATGAGATTATATAACTATTTAAAGGGAGAAACAAAGCTTTTGAAGGCATAAGTGACTATAAAAGAAGTTTTCTTCTCAATGAATGGTTTTTGCATCACGTTTCTCGAGGTAAACATTCAATTATAATCTGTTTTAACCAAAAATGTAAAAAAAACTCAACTTAAAATCAATTATGAGATTATATAACCATTTAAAGGGAGAAACAAAGCTTTTGAAGGCATAAGTGACTATAAAAGAAGTTTTCTTCTCAATGAATGGTTTTTGCATCACGTTTCTCGAGGTAAACATTCAATTATAATCTGTTTTAACTAAAAATTTAAAAAAACGCAACTTAAAATCAATTATGAGATTACATAACCATTTAAAGGGAGAAAACAAAGTTTTTGAAGGCATAAGTGACTATAAAAGAAGTTTTCTTCTCAATGAATGGCTTTCGCTTCAAGATTCTCGAGGTAAACATTCAATTATAATCTGTTTTAACCAAAAATGTAAAAAAAACGCAACTTAAAATCAATTATGAGATTATATAACCATTTAAAGGGAGAAACAAAGCTTTTGAAGGCATAAGTGACTATAAAAGAAGTTTTCTTCTCAATGAATGGCTTTCGCTTCAAGATTCTCGAGGTAAACATTCAATTATAACCTGTTTTAACCAAAAATGTAAAAAAAAACTCAACTTAAAATCAATTATGAGATTATATAACCATTTAAAGGGAGAAACAAAGCTTTTGAAGGCATAAGTGACTATAAAAGAAGTTTTCTTCTCAATGAATGGTTTTTGCATCACGTTTCTCGAGGTAAACATTTAATTATAATCTGTGTTAACTAAAAATTTAAAAAAACACAACTTAAAATCAATTATGAGATTATATAACCATTTAAAGGGAGAAAACAAAGTTTTTGAAGGCATAAGTGACTATAAAAGAAGTTTTCTTCTCAATGAATGGCTTTCGCTTCAAGATTCTCGAGGTAAACATTCAATTATAATCTGTTTTAACAAAAAATGTAAAAAAAACGTAACTTAAAATCAATTATGAGATTATATAACAATTTAAAGGGAGAAACAAAGCTTTTGAAGGCATAAGTGACTATAAAAGAAGTTTTCTTCTCAATGAATGGCTTTCGCTTCAAGATTCTCGAGGTTAACATTCAATTATAACCTGTTTTAACCAAAAATGTAAAAAAAACTCAACTTAAAATCAATTATGAGATTATATAACCATTTAAAGGGAGAAACAAAGCTTTTGAAGGCATAAGTGACTATAAAAGAAGTTTTCTTCCCAATGAATGGCTTTCGCTTCAAGATTCTCGAGGTAAACATTCAATTATAATCTGTTTTAACCAAAAATGTAAAAAAAACGCAACTTAAAATCAATTATGAGATTATATAACCATTTAAAGGGAGAAACAAAGCTTTTGAAGGCATAAGTGACTATAAAAGAAGTTTTCTTCTCAATGAATGGTTTTTGCATCACGTTTCTCGATGTAAACATTAAATTATAATCTGTTTTAACCAAAAATGTAAAAAAAACTCAACTTAAAATCAACTATGAGATTATATAACCATTTAAAGGGAGAAACAAAGCTTTTGAAGGCATAAGTGACTATAAAAGAAGTTTTCTTCTCAATGAATGGATTTTGCATCACGTTTCTCGAGGTAAACATTCAATTATAATCTGTTTTAACCAAAAATGTAAAAAAAACTCAACTTAAAATCAACTATGAGATTATATAACCATTTAAAGGGAGAAACAAAGCTTTTGAAGGCATAAGTGACTATAAAAGAAGTTTTCTTCTCAATGAATGGTTTTTGCATCACGTTTCTCGAGGTAAACATTCAATTATAATCTGTTTTAACCAAAAATGTAAAAAAAACTAAACTTAAAATCAATTATGAGGTTATATAACCATTTAAAGGGAGAAACAAAGCTTTTGAAGGTATAGGTGACTATAAAAGAAGTTTTCTTCTCAATGAATGGTTTTTGCATCACGTTTCCCAAGGTAAACATTCAATTATAATCTGTTTTAATAAAAAATGTAAAAAAAATTCAATTTAAAATCAATTATGAGATTATATAACCATTTAAAGGGAGAAATAAAGCTTTTGAAGGCACAAGTGACTATAAAAGAAGTTTTCTTCTCAATGAATGGTTTTTGCATCACGTTTCTCGAGGTAAACATTCAATTATAATCTGTTTTAACCAAAAATGTAAAAAAAATGCAACTTAAAATCAATTATGAGATTATATAACCATTTAAAGGGAGAAACAAAGCTTTTGAAGGCATAAGTGACTATAAAAGAAGTTTTCTTCTCGATGAATGGTTTTTGCATCACGTTTCTCGAGGTAAACATTCAATTATAATCTGTTTTAACCAAAAATGTAAAAAAAACTCAACTTAAAATCAATTATGAGATTATATAACCATTTAAAGGGAGAAACAAAGCTTTTGAAGGCATAAGTGACTATAAAAGAAGTTTTCTTCTCAATGAATGGTTTTTGCATCACGTTTCTCGAGGTAAACATTCAATTATAATCTGTTTTAACTAAAAATTTAAAAAAACGCAACTTAAAATCAATTATGAGATTACATAACCATTTAAAGGGAGAAAACAAAGTTTTTGAAGGCATAAGTGACTATAAAAGAAGTTTTCTTCTCAATGAATGGCTTTCGCTTCAAGATTCTCGAGGTAAACATTCAATTATAATCTGTTTTAACCAAAAATGTAAAAAAAATGCAACTTAAAATCAATTATGAGATTATATAATCATTTAAAGGGAGAAACAAAGCTTTTGAAGGCATAAGTGACTATAAAAGAAGTTTTCTTCTCAATGAATGGCTTTCGCTTCAAGATTCTCGAGGTAAACATTCAATTATAACCTGTTTTAACCAAAAATGAAAAAAAAACTCAACTTAAAATCAATTATGAGATTATATAACCATTTAAAGGGAGAAACAAAGCTTTTGAAGGCATAAGTGACTATAAAAGAAGTTTTCTTCTCAATGAATGGTTTTTGCATCACGTTTCTCGAGGTAAACATTTAATTATAATCTGTGTTAACTAAAAATTTAAAAAAACACAACTTAAAATCAATTATGAGATTATATAACCATTTAAAGGGAGAAAACAAAGTTTTTGAAGGCATAAGTGACTATAAAAGAAGTTTTCTTCTCAATGAATGGCTTTCGCTTCAAGATTCTCGAGGTAAACATTCAATTATAATCTGTTTTAACAAAAAATGTAAAAAAAACGTAACTTAAAATCAATTATGAGATTATATAACAATTTAAAGGGAGAAACAAAGCTTTTGAAGGCATAAGTGACTATAAAAGAAGTTTTCTTCTCAATGAATGGCTTTCGCTTCAAGATTCTCGAGGTTAACATTCAATTATAACCTGTTTTAACCAAAAATGTAAAAAAAACTCAACTTAAAATCAATTATGAGATTATATAACCATTTAAAGGGAGAAACAAAGCTTTTGAAGGCATAAGTGACTATAAAAGAAATTTTCTTCCCAATGAATGGCTTTCGCTTCAAGATTCTCGAGGTAAACATTCAATTATAATCTGTTTTAACCAAAAATGTAAAAAAAACGCAACTTAAAATCAATTATGAGATTATATAACCATTTAAAGGGAGAAACAAAGCTTTTGAAGGCATAAGTGACTATAAAAGAAGTTTTCTTCTCAATGAATGGTTTTTGCATCACGTTTCTCGATGTAAACATTCAATTATAATCTGTTTTAACCAAAAATGTAAAAAAAACTCAACTTAAAATCAACTATGAGATTATATAACCATTTAAAGGGAGAAACAAAGCTTTTGAAGGCATAAGTGACTATAAAAGAAGTTTTCTTCTCAATGAATGGATTTTGCATCACGTTTCTCGAGGTAAACATTCAATTATAATCTGTTTTAACCAAAAATGTAAAAAAAACTCAACTTAAAATCAACTATGAGATTATATAACCATTTAAAGGGAGAAACAAAGCTTTTGAAGGCATAAGTGACTATAAAAGAAGTTTTCTTCTCAATGAATGGTTTTTGCATCACGTTTCTCGAGGTAAACATTCAATTATAATCTGTTTTAACCAAAAATGTAAAAAAAACGCAACTTAAAATCAATTATGAGATTATATAACTATTTAAAGGGAGAAACAAAGCTTTTGAAGGCATAAGTGACTATAAAAGAAGTTTTCTTCTCAATGAATGGTTTTTGCATCACGTTTCTCGAGGTAAACATACAATTATAATCTGTTTTAACCAAAAATGTAAAAAAATTCAACTTAAAATCAATTATGAGATTATATAACCATTTAAAGGGAGAAGCAAAGCTTTTGAAGGCATAAGCGACTATAAAAGAAGTTTTCTTCTCAATGAATGGTTTTTGCATCACGTTTCTCGAGGTAAACATTCAATTATAATCTGTTTTAACCAAAAATGTAAAAAAAACGTAACTTAAAATCAATTATGAGATTATATAACCATTTAAAGGGAGAAACAAAGCTTTTGAAGGCATAAGTGACTATAAAAGAAGTTTTCTTCCCAATGAATGGCTTTCGCTTCAAGATTCTCGAGGTAAACATTCAATTATAATCTGTTTTAACCAAAAATGTAAAAAAAACGCAACTTAAAATCAATTATGAGATTATATAACCATTTAAAGGGAGAAACAAAGCTTTTGAAGGCATAAGTGACTATAAAAGAAGATTTCTTCTCGATGAATGGTTTTTACATCACGTTTCTCGAGGTAAACATTCAATTATAATCTGTTTTAACCAAAAATGTAAAAAAATTCAACTTAAAATAAATTATGAGATTGTATAACCATTTAAAGGGAGAAACAAAGCTTTTGAAGGCATAAGTGACTATAAAAGAAGTTTTCTTCTCAATGAATGGTTTTTGCATCACGTTTCTCGATGTAAACATTCAATTATAATCTGTTTTAACTAAAAATGTAAAAAAATTCAACTTCAAATCAATTATGAGGTTATATAACCATTTAAAGGGAGAAACAAAGCTTTTGAAGGCATAAGTGACTATAAAAGAAGTTTTCTTCTCAATGAATGGTTTTTGCATCACGTTTCTCGATGTAAACATTCAATTATAATCTGTTTTAACTAAAAATGTAAAAAAATTCAACTTCAAATCAATTATGAGGTTATATAACCATTTAAAGGGAGAAACAAAGCTTTTGAAGGCATAAGTGACTATAAAAGAAGTTTTCTTCTCGATGAATGGTTTTTACATCACGTTTCTCTAGGTAAACATTCAATTATAATCTGTTTTAACCAAAAATGTAAAAAAATTCAACTTAAAATAAATTATGAGATTGTATAACCATTTCAAGGGAGAAACAAAGCTTTTGAAGGCATAAGTGACTATAAAAGAAGTTTTCTTCTCAATGAATGGTTTTTGCATCACGTTTCTCGAGGTAAACATACAATTATAATCTGTTTTAACCAAAAATGTAAAAAAAACTCAACTTAAAATCAATTATGAGATTATACAACCATTTAAAGGGAGAAACAAAGCTTTTGAAGGCATAAGTGACTATAAAAGAAGTTTTCTTCCCAATGAATGGCTTTCGCTTCAAGATTCTCGAGGTAAACATTCTATTATAATCTGTTTTAACCAAAAATGTAAAAAAAACGCAACTTAAAATCAATTTCGAGATTATATAACCATTTAAAGGGAGAAACAAAGCTTTTGAAGGCATAAGTGACTATAAAAGAAGTTTTCTTCTCAATGAATGGTTTTTGCATCACGTTTCTCGATGTAAACATTCAATTATAATCTGTTTTAACCAAAAATGTAAAAAAAACTCAACTTAAAATCAACTATGAGATTATATAACCATTTAAAGGGAGAAACAAAGCTTTTGAAGGCATAAGTGACTATAAAAGAAGTTTTCTTCTCAATGAATGGATTTTGCATCACGTTTCTCGAGGTAAACATTCAATTATAATCTGTTTTAACCAAAAATGTAAAAAAAACTCAACTTAAAATCAACTATGAGATTATATAACCATTTAAAGGGAGAAACAAAGCTTTTGAAGGCATAAGTGACTATAAAAGAAGTTTTCTTCTCAATGAATGGATTTTGCATCACGTTTCTCGAGGTAAACATTCAATTATAATCTGTTTTAACCAAAAATGTAAAAAAAACTCAACTTAAAATCAACTATGAGATTATATAACCATTTAAAGGGAGAAACAAAGCTTTTGAAGGCATAAGTGACTATAAAAGAAGTTTTCTTCTCAATGAATGGTTTTTGCATCACGTTTCTCGAGGTAAACATTCAATTATAATCTGTATTAACCAAAAATGTAAAAAAAACGCAACTTAAAATCAATTATGAGATTATATAACTATTTAAAGGGAGAAACAAAGCTTTTGAAGGCATAAGTGACTATAAAAGAAGTTTTCTTCTCAATGAATGGTTTTTGCATCACGTTTCTCGAGGTAAACATTCAATTATAATCTGTTTTAACCAAAAATGTAAAAAAAACTCAACTTAAAATCAATTATGAGATTATATAACCATTTAAAGGGAGAAACAAAGCTTTTGAAGGCATAAGTGACTATAAAAGAAGTTTTCTTCTCAATGAATGGTTTTTGCATCACGTTTCTCGAGGTAAACATTCAATTATAATCTGTTTTAACTAAAAATTTAAAAAAACGCAACTTAAAATCAATTATGAGATTACATAACCATTTAAAGGGAGAAAACAAAGTTTTTGAAGGCATAAGTGACTATAAAAGAAGTTTTCTTCTCAATGAATGGCTTTCGCTTCAAGATTCTCGAGGTAAACATTCAATTATAATCTGTTTTAACCAAAAATGTAAAAAAAACGCAACTTAAAATCAATTATGAGATTATATAACCATTTAAAGGGAGAAACAAAGCTTTTGAAGGCATAAGTGACTATAAAAGAAGTTTTCTTCTCAATGAATGGCTTTCGCTTCAAGATTCTCGAGGTAAACATTCAATTATAACCTGTTTTAACCAAAAATGTAAAAAAAAACTCAACTTAAAATCAATTATGAGATTATATAACCATTTAAAGGGAGAAACAAAGCTTTTGAAGGCATAAGTGACTATAAAAGAAGTTTTCTTCTCAATGAATGGTTTTTGCATCACGTTTCTCGAGGTAAACATTTAATTATAATCTGTGTTAACTAAAAATTTAAAAAAACACAACTTAAAATCAATTATGAGATTATATAACCATTTAAAGGGAGAAAACAAAGTTTTTGAAGGCATAAGTGACTATAAAAGAAGTTTTCTTCTCAATGAATGGCTTTCGCTTCAAGATTCTCGAGGTAAACATTCAATTATAATCTGTTTTAACAAAAAATGTAAAAAAAACGTAACTTAAAATCAATTATGAGATTATATAACAATTTAAAGGGAGAAACAAAGCTTTTGAAGGCATAAGTGACTATAAAAGAAGTTTTCTTCTCAATGAATGGCTTTCGCTTCAAGATTCTCGAGGTTAACATTCAATTATAACCTGTTTTAACCAAAAATGTAAAAAAAACTCAACTTAAAATCAATTATGAGATTATATAACCATTTAAAGGGAGAAACAAAGCTTTTGAAGGCATAAGTGACTATAAAAGAAGTTTTCTTCCCAATGAATGGCTTTCGCTTCAAGATTCTCGAGGTAAACATTCAATTATAATCTGTTTTAACCAAAAATGTAAAAAAAACGCAACTTAAAATCAATTATGAGATTATATAACCATTTAAAGGGAGAAACAAAGCTTTTGAAGGCATAAGTGACTATAAAAGAAGTTTTCTTCTCAATGAATGGTTTTTGCATCACGTTTCTCGATGTAAACATTAAATTATAATCTGTTTTAACCAAAAATGTAAAAAAAACTCAACTTAAAATCAACTATGAGATTATATAACCATTTAAAGGGAGAAACAAAGCTTTTGAAGGCATAAGTGACTATAAAAGAAGTTTTCTTCTCAATGAATGGATTTTGCATCACGTTTCTCGAGGTAAACATTCAATTATAATCTGTTTTAACCAAAAATGTAAAAAAAACTCAACTTAAAATCAACTATGAGATTATATAACCATTTAAAGGGAGAAACAAAGCTTTTGAAGGCATAAGTGACTATAAAAGAAGTTTTCTTCTCAATGAATGGTTTTTGCATCACGTTTCTCGAGGTAAACATTCAATTATAATCTGTTTTAACCAAAAATGTAAAAAAAACTAAACTTAAAATCAATTATGAGGTTATATAACCATTTAAAGGGAGAAACAAAGCTTTTGAAGGTATAGGTGACTATAAAAGAAGTTTTCTTCTCAATGAATGGTTTTTGCATCACGTTTCCCAAGGTAAACATTCAATTATAATCTGTTTTAATAAAAAATGTAAAAAAAATTCAATTTAAAATCAATTATGAGATTATATAACCATTTAAAGGGAGAAATAAAGCTTTTGAAGGCACAAGTGACTATAAAAGAAGTTTTCTTCTCAATGAATGGTTTTTGCATCACGTTTCTCGAGGTAAACATTCAATTATAATCTGTTTTAACCAAAAATGTAAAAAAAATGCAACTTAAAATCAATTATGAGATTATATAACCATTTAAAGGGAGAAACAAAGCTTTTGAAGGCATAAGTGACTATAAAAGAAGTTTTCTTCTCGATGAATGGTTTTTGCATCACGTTTCTCGAGGTAAACATTCAATTATAATCTGTTTTAACCAAAAATGTAAAAAAAACTCAACTTAAAATCAATTATGAGATTATATAACCATTTAAAGGGAGAAACAAAGCTTTTGAAGGCATAAGTGACTATAAAAGAAGTTTTCTTCTCAATGAATGGTTTTTGCATCACGTTTCTCGAGGTAAACATTCAATTATAATCTGTTTTAACTAAAAATTTAAAAAAACGCAACTTAAAATCAATTATGAGATTACATAACCATTTAAAGGGAGAAAACAAAGTTTTTGAAGGCATAAGTGACTATAAAAGAAGTTTTCTTCTCAATGAATGGCTTTCGCTTCAAGATTCTCGAGGTAAACATTCAATTATAATCTGTTTTAACCAAAAATGTAAAAAAAATGCAACTTAAAATCAATTATGAGATTATATAATCATTTAAAGGGAGAAACAAAGCTTTTGAAGGCATAAGTGACTATAAAAGAAGTTTTCTTCTCAATGAATGGCTTTCGCTTCAAGATTCTCGAGGTAAACATTCAATTATAACCTGTTTTAACCAAAAATGAAAAAAAAACTCAACTTAAAATCAATTATGAGATTATATAACCATTTAAAGGGAGAAACAAAGCTTTTGAAGGCATAAGTGACTATAAAAGAAGTTTTCTTCTCAATGAATGGTTTTTGCATCACGTTTCTCGAGGTAAACATTTAATTATAATCTGTGTTAACTAAAAATTTAAAAAAACACAACTTAAAATCAATTATGAGATTATATAACCATTTAAAGGGAGAAAACAAAGTTTTTGAAGGCATAAGTGACTATAAAAGAAGTTTTCTTCTCAATGAATGGCTTTCGCTTCAAGATTCTCGAGGTAAACATTCAATTATAATCTGTTTTAACAAAAAATGTAAAAAAAACGTAACTTAAAATCAATTATGAGATTATATAACAATTTAAAGGGAGAAACAAAGCTTTTGAAGGCATAAGTGACTATAAAAGAAGTTTTCTTCTCAATGAATGGCTTTCGCTTCAAGATTCTCGAGGTTAACATTCAATTATAACCTGTTTTAACCAAAAATGTAAAAAAAACTCAACTTAAAATCAATTATGAGATTATATAACCATTTAAAGGGAGAAACAAAGCTTTTGAAGGCATAAGTGACTATAAAAGAAATTTTCTTCCCAATGAATGGCTTTCGCTTCAAGATTCTCGAGGTAAACATTCAATTATAATCTGTTTTAACCAAAAATGTAAAAAAAACGCAACTTAAAATCAATTATGAGATTATATAACCATTTAAAGGGAGAAACAAAGCTTTTGAAGGCATAAGTGACTATAAAAGAAGTTTTCTTCTCAATGAATGGTTTTTGCATCACGTTTCTCGATGTAAACATTCAATTATAATCTGTTTTAACCAAAAATGTAAAAAAAACTCAACTTAAAATCAACTATGAGATTATATAACCATTTAAAGGGAGAAACAAAGCTTTTGAAGGCATAAGTGACTATAAAAGAAGTTTTCTTCTCAATGAATGGATTTTGCATCACGTTTCTCGAGGTAAACATTCAATTATAATCTGTTTTAACCAAAAATGTAAAAAAAACGCAACTTAAAATCAACTATGAGATTATATAACCATTTAAAGGGAGAAACAAAGCTTTTGAAGGCATAAGTGACTATAAAAGAAGTTTTCTTCTCAATGAATGGTTTTTGCATCACGTTTCTCGAGGTAAACATTCAATTATAATCTGTTTTAACCAAAAATGTAAAAAAAACGCAACTTAAAATCAATTATGAGATTATATAACTATTTAAAGGGAGAAACAAAGCTTTTGAAGGCATAAGTGACTATAAAAGAAGTTTTCTTCTCAATGAATGGTTTTTGCATCACGTTTCTCGAGGTAAACATACAATTATAATCTGTTTTAACCAAAAATGTAAAAAAATTCAACTTAAAATCAATTATGAGATTATATAACCATTTAAAGGGAGAAGCAAAGCTTTTGAAGGCATAAGCGACTATAAAAGAAGTTTTCTTCTCAATGAATGGTTTTTGCATCACGTTTCTCGAGGTAAACATTCAATTATAATCTGTTTTAACCAAAAATGTAAAAAAAACGTAACTTAAAATCAATTATGAGATTATATAACCATTTAAAGGGAGAAACAAAGCTTTTGAAGGCATAAGTGACTATAAAAGAAGTTTTCTTCCCAATGAATGGCTTTCGCTTCAAGATTCTCGAGGTAAACATTCAATTATAATCTGTTTTAACCAAAAATGTAAAAAAAACGCAACTTAAAATCAATTATGAGATTATATAACCATTTAAAGGGAGAAACAAAGCTTTTGAAGGCATAAGTGACTATAAAAGAAGGTTTCTTCTCAATGAATGGTTTTTGCATCACGTTTCTCGAGGTAAACATTCAATTATAATCTGTTTTAACCAAAAATGTAAAAAAATTCAACTTAAAATCAATTATGAGATTATATAACCATTTAAAGGGAGAAGCAAAGCTTTTGAAGGCATAAGCGACTATAAAAGAAGTTTTCTTCTCAATGAATGGTTTTTGCATCACGTTTCTCGAGGTAAACATTCAATTATAATCTGTTTTAACCAAAAATGTAAAAAAAACGCAACTTAAAATCAATTATGAGATTATATAACCATTTAAAGGGAGAAACAAAGCTTTTGAAGGCATAAGTGACTATAAAAGAAGTTTTCTTCTCAATGAATGGTTTTTGCATCACGTTTCTCGAGGTAAACATTCAATTATAATCTGTTTTAACCAAAAATGTAAAAAAAACGCAACTTAAAATCAATTATGAGATTATATAACTATTTAAAGGGAGAAACAAAGCTTTTGAAGGCATAAGTGACTATAAAAGAAGTTTTCTTCTCAATGAATGGCTTTCGCTTCAAGATTCTTGAGGTAAACATTCAATTCTAATCTGTTTTAAACAAAAATGTAAAAAAATTCAACTTAAAATCAATTATGAGATTATATAACCATTTAAAGGGAGAAACAAAGCTTTTGAAGGCATAAGTGACTATAAAAGAAGTTTTCTTCTCAATGAATGGTTTTTGCATCACGTTTGTCGAGGTAAACATTCAATTATAATCTGTTTTAACTAAAAATTTAAAAAAACGCAACTTAAAATCAATTATGAGATTACATAACCATTTAAAGGGAGAAAACAAAGTTTTTGAAGGCATAAGTGACTATAAAAGAAGTTTTCTTCTCAATGAATGGCTTTCGCTTCAAGATTCTCGAGGTAAACATTCAATTATAATCTGTTTTAACCAAAAATGTAAAAAAAACGCAACTTAAAATCAATTATGAGATTATATAACCATTTAAAGGGAGAAACAAAGCTTTTGAAGGCATAAGTGACTATAAAAGAAGTTTTCTTCTCAATGAATGGCTTTCGCTTCAAGATTCTCGAGGTAAACATTCAATTATAACCTGTTTTAACCAAAAATGTAAAAAAAAACTCAACTTAAAATCAATTATGAGATTATATAACCATTTAAAGGGAGAAACAAAGCTTTTGAAGGCATAAGTGACTATAAAAGAAGTTTTCTTCTCAATGAATGGTTTTTGCATCACGTTTCTCGAGGTAAACATTTAATTATAATCTGTGTTAACTAAAAATTTAAAAAAACACAACTTAAAATCAATTATGAGATTATATAACCATTTAAAGGGAGAAAACAAAGTTTTTGAAGGCATAAGTGACTATAAAAGAAGTTTTCTTCTCAATGAATGGCTTTCGCTTCAAGATTCTCGAGGTAAACATTCAATTATAATCTGTTTTAACAAAAAATGTAAAAAAAACGTAACTTAAAATCAATTATGAGATTATATAACAATTTAAAGGGAGAAACAAAGCTTTTGAAGGCATAAGTGACTATAAAAGAAGTTTTCTTCTCAATGAATGGCTTTCGCTTCAAGATTCTCGAGGTTAACATTCAATTATAACCTGTTTTAACCAAAAATGTAAAAAAAACTCAACTTAAAATCAATTATGAGATTATATAACCATTTAAAGGGAGAAACAAAGCTTTTGAAGGCATAAGTGACTATAAAAGAAGTTTTCTTCCCAATGAATGGCTTTCGCTTCAAGATTCTCGAGGTAAACATTCAATTATAATCTGTTTTCACCAAAAATGTAAAAAAAACGCAACTTAAAATCAATTATGAGATTATATAACCATTTAAAGGGAGAAACAAAGCTTTTGAAGGCATAAGTGACTATAAAAGAAGTTTTCTTCTCAATGAATGGTTTTTGCATCACGTTTCTCGATGTAAACATTCAATTATAATCTGTTTTAACCAAAAATGTAAAAAAAACTCAACTTAAAATCAACTATGAGATTATATAACCATTTAAAGGGAGAAACAAAGCTTTTGAAGGCATAAGTGACTATAAAAGAAGTTTTCTTCTCAATGAATGGATTTTGCATCACGTTTCTCGAGGTAAACATTCAATTATAATCTGTTTTAACCAAAAATGTAAAAAAAACTCAACTTAAAATCAACTATGAGATTATATAACCATTTAAAGGGAGAAACAAAGCTTTTGAAGGCATAAGTGACTATAAAAGAAGTTTTCTTCTCAATGAATGGTTTTTGCATCACGTTTCTCGAGGTAAACATTCAATTATAATCTGTTTTAACCAAAAATGTAAAAAAAACGCAACTTAAAATCAATTATGAGATTATATAACTATTTAAAGGGAGAAACAAAGCTTTTGAAGGCATAAGTGACTATAAAAGAAGTTTTCTTCTCAATGAATGGTTTTTGCATCACGTTTCTCGAGGTAAACATTCAATTATAATCTGTTTTAACCAAAAATGTAAAAAAAACGCAACTTAAAATCAATTATGAGATTATATAACCATTTAAAGGGAGAAACAAAGCTTTTGAAGGCATAAGTGACTATAAAAGAAGTTTTCTTCCCAATGAATGGCTTTCGCTTCAAGATTCTCGAGGTAAACATTCAATTATAATCTGTTTTAACCAAAAATGTAAAAAAAACGCAACTTAAAATCAATTATGAGATTATATAACCATTTAAAGGGAGAAACAAAGCTTTTGAAGGCATAAGTGACTATAAAAGAAGTTTTCTTCTCAATGAATGGTTTTTGCATCACGTTTCTCGATGTAAACATTCAATTATAATCTGTTTTAACCAAAAATGTAAAAAAAACTCAACTTAAAATCAACTATGAGATTATATAACCATTTAAAGGGAGAAACAAAGCTTTTGAAGGCATAAGTGACTATAAAAGAAGTTTTCTTCTCAATGAATGGATTTTGCATCACGTTTCTCGAGGTAAACATTCAATTATAATCTGTTTTAACCAAAAATGTAAAAAAAACTCAACTTAAAATCAACTATGAGATTATATAACCATTTAAAGGGAGAAACAAAGCTTTTGAAGGCATAAGTGACTATAAAAGAAGTTTTCTTCTCAATGAATGGTTTTTGCATCACGTTTCTCGATGTAAACATTCAATTATAATCTGTTTTAACCAAAAATGTAAAAAAAACTCAACTTAAAATCAACTATGAGATTATATAACCATTTAAAGGGAGAAACAAAGCTTTTGAAGGCATAAGTGACTATAAAAGAAGTTTTCTTCTCAATGAATGGATTTTGCATCACGTTTCTCGAGGTAAACATTCAATTATAATCTGTTTTAACCAAAAATGTAAAAAAAACTCAACTTAAAATCAACTATGAGATTATATAACCATTTAAAGGGAGAAACAAAGCTTTTGAAGGCATAAGTGACTATAAAAGAAGTTTTCTTCTCAATGAATGATTTTTGCATCACGTTTCTCGAGGTAAACATTCAATTATAATCTGTTTTAACCAAAAATGTAAAAAAAACGCAACTTAAAATCAATTATGAGATTATATAACTATTTAAAGGGAGAAACAAAGCTTTTGAAGGCATAAGTGACTATAAAAGAAGTTTTCTTCTCAATGAATGGTTTTTGCATCACGTTTCTCGAGGTAAACATTCAATTATAATCTGTTTTAACCAAAAATGTAAAAAAAACGCAACTTAAAATCAATTATGAGATTATATAACCATTTAAAGGGAGAAACAAAGCTTTTGAAGGCATAAGTGACTATAAAAGAAGTTTTCTTCCCAATGAATGGCTTTCGCTTCAAGATTCTCGAGGTAAACATTCAATTATAATCTGTTTTAACCAAAAATGTAAAAAAAACGCAACTTAAAATCAATTATGAGATTATATAACCATTTAAAGGGAGAAACAAAGCTTTTGAAGGCATAAGTGACTATAAAAGAAGTTTTCTTCTCAATGAATGGTTTTTGCATCACGTTTCTCGATGTAAACATTCAATTATAATCTGTTTTAACCAAAAATGTAAAAAAAACTCAACTTAAAATCAACTATGAGATTATATAACCATTTAAAGGGAGAAACAAAGCTTTTGAAGGCATAAGTGACTATAAAAGAAGTTTTCTTCTCAATGAATGGATTTTGCATCACGTTTCTCGAGGTAAACATTCAATTATAATCTGTTTTAACCAAAAATGTAAAAAAAACTCAACTTAAAATCAACTATGAGATTATATAACCATTTAAAGGGAGAAACAAAGCTTTTGAAGGCATAAGTGACTATAAAAGCAGTTTTCTTCTCAATGAATGGTTTTTGCATCACGTTTCTCGAGGTAAACATTCAATTATAATCTGTTTTAACCAAAAATGTAAAAAAAACGCAACTTAAAATCAAGTATGAGATTATATAACTATTTAAAGGGAGAAACAAAGCTTTTGAAGGCATAAGTGACTATAAAAGAAGTTTTCTTCTCAATGAATGGTTTTTGCATCACGTTTCTCGAGGTAAACATTCAATTATAATCTGTTTTAACCAAAAATGTAAAAAAAACGCAACTTAAAATCAATTATGAGATTATATAACTATTTAAAGGGAGAAACAAAGCTTTTGAAGGCATAAGTGACTATAAAAGAAGTTTTCTTCTCAATGAATGGCTTTCGCTTCAAGATTCTTGAGGTAAACATTCAATTCTAATCTGTTTTAAACAAAAATGTAAAAAAATTCAACTTAAAATCAATTATGAGATTATATAACCATTTAAAGGGAGAAACAAAGCTTTTGAAGGCATAAGTGACTATAAAAGAAGTTTTCTTCTCAATGAATGGTTTTTGCATCACGTTTCTTGAGGTAAACATACAATTATAATCTGTTTTGACCAAAAATGTAAAAAAATTCAACTTAAAATCAATTATGAGATTATATAACCATTTAAAGGGAGAAGCAAAGCTTTTGAAGGCATAAGCGACTATAAAAGAAGTTTTCTTCTCAATGAATGGTTTTTGCATCACGTTTCTCGAGGTAAACATTCAATTATAATCTGTTTTAACCAAAAATGTAAAAAAAACGCAACTTAAAATCAATTATGAGATTATATAACCATTTAAAGGGAGAAACAAAGCTTTTGAAGGCATAAGTGACTATAAAAGAAGTTTTCTTCTCAATGAATGGTTTTTGCATCACGTTTCTCGAGGTCAACATTCAATTATAATCTGTTTTAACCAAAAATGTAAAAAAAACGCAACTTAAAATCAATTATGAGATTATATAACTATTTAAAGGGAGAAACAAAGCTTTTGAAGGCATAAGTGACTATAAAAGAAGTTTTCTTCTCAATGAATGGCTTTCGCTTCAAGATTCTTGAGGTAAACATTCAATTCTAATCTGTTTTAAACAAAAATGTAAAAAAATTCAACTTAAAATCAATTATGAGATTATATAACCATTTAAAGGGAGAAACAAAGCTTTTGAAGGCATAAGTGACTATAAAAGAAGTTTTCTTCTCAATGAATGGTTTTTGCATCACGTTTGTCGAGGTAAACATTCAATTATAATCTGTTTTAACTAAAAATTTAAAAAAACGCAACTTAAAATCAATTATGAGATTACATAACCATTTAAAGGGAGAAAACAAAGTTTTTGAAGGCATAAGTGACTATAAAAGAAGTTTTCTTCTCAATGAATGGCTTTCGCTTCAAGATTCTCGAGGTAAACATTCAATTATAATCTGTTTTAACCAAAAATGTAAAAAAAACGCAACTTAAAATCAATTATGAGATTATATAACCATTTAAAGGGAGAAACAAAGCTTTTGAAGGCATAAGTGACTATAAAAGAAGTTTTCTTCTCAATGAATGGCTTTCGCTTCAAGATTCTCGAGGTAAACATTCAATTATAACCTGTTTTAACCAAAAATGTAAAAAAAAACTCAACTTAAAATCAATTATGAGATTATATAACCATTTAAAGGGAGAAACAAAGCTTTTGAAGGCATAAGTGACTATAAAAGAAGTTTTCTTCTCAATGAATGGTTTTTGCATCACGTTTCTCGAGGTAAACATTTAATTATAATCTGTGTTAACTAAAAATTTAAAAAAACACAACTTAAAATCAATTATGAGATTATATAACCATTTAAAGGGAGAAAACAAAGTTTTTGAAGGCATAAGTGACTATAAAAGAAGTTTTCTTCTCAATGAATGGCTTTCGCTTCAAGATTCTCGAGGTAAACATTCAATTATAATCTGTTTTAACAAAAAATGTAAAAAAAACGTAACTTAAAATCAATTATGAGATTATATAACAATTTAAAGGGAGAAACAAAGCTTTTGAAGGCATAAGTGACTATAAAAGAAGTTTTCTTCTCAATGAATGGCTTTCGCTTCAAGATTCTCGAGGTTAACATTCAATTATAACCTGTTTTAACCAAAAATGTAAAAAAAACTCAACTTAAAATCAATTATGAGATTATATAACCATTTAAAGGGAGAAACAAAGCTTTTGAAGGCATAAGTGACTATAAAAGAAGTTTTCTTCCCAATGAATGGCTTTCGCTTCAAGATTCTCGAGGTAAACATTCAATTATAATCTGTTTTAACCAAAAATGTAAAAAAAACGCAACTTAAAATCAATTATGAGATTATATAACCATTTAAAGGGAGAAACAAAGCTTTTGAAGGCATAAGTGACTATAAAAGAAGTTTTCTTCTCAATGAATGGTTTTTGCATCACGTTTCTCGATGTAAACATTCAATTATAATCTGTTTTAACCAAAAATGTAAAAAAAACTCAACTTAAAATCAACTATGAGATTATATAACCATTTAAAGGGAGAAACAAAGCTTTTGAAGGCATAAGTGACTATAAAAGAAGTTTTCTTCACAATGAATGGATTTTGCATCACGTTTCTCGAGGTAAACATTCAATTATAATCTGTTTTAACCAAAAATGTAAAAAAAACTCAACTTAAAATCAACTATGAGATTATATAACCATTTAAAGGGAGAAACAAAGCTTTTGAAGGCATAAGTGACTATAAAAGAAGTTTTCTTCTCAATGAATGGTTTTTGCATCACGTTTCTCGAGGTAAACATTCAATTATAATCTGTTTTAACCAAAAATGTAAAAAAAACGCAACTTAAAATCAATTATGAGATTATATAACTATTTAAAGGGAGAAACAAAGCTTTTGAAGGCATAAGTGACTATAAAAGAAGTTTTCTTCTCAATGAATGGTTTTTGCATCACGTTTCTCGAGGTAAACATACAATTATAATCTGTTTTAACCAAAAATGTAAAAAAATTCAACTTAAAATCAATTATGAGATTATATAACCATTTAAAGGGAGAAGCAAAGCTTTTGAAGGCATAAGCGACTATAAAAGAAGTTTTCTTCTCAATGAATGGTTTTTGCATCACGTTTCTCGAGGTAAACATTCAATTATAATCTGTTTTAACTAAAAATGTAAAAAAATTCAACTTCAAATCAATTATGAGGTTATATAACCATTTAAAGGGAGAAACAAAGCTTTTGAAGGCATAAGTGACTATAAAAGAAGGTTTCTTCTCAATGAATGGTTTTTGCATCACGTTTCTCGAGGTAAACATTCAATTATAATCTGTTTTAACCAAAAATGTAAAAAAAATGCAACTTAAAATCAATTATGAGATTATATAACCATTTAAAGGGAGAAACAAAGCTTTTGAAGGCATAAGTGACTATAAAAGAAGTTTTCTTCTCGATGAATGGTTTTTACATCACGTTTCTCGAGGTAAACATTCAATTATAATCTGTTTTAACCAAAAATGTAAAAAAATTCAACTTAAAATAAATTATGAGATTGTATAACCATTTAAAGGGAGAAACAAAGCTTTTGAAGGCATAAGTGACTATAAAAGAAGTTTTCTTCTCAATGAATGGTTTTTGCATCACGTTTCTCGAGGTAAACATTCAATTATAATCTGTTTTAACCAAAAATGTAAAAAAATTCAACTTAAAATCAATTATGAGATTATATAACCATTTAAGGGGAAAAACAAAGCTTTTGAAGGCATAAGTGACTATAAAAGAAGTTTTCTTCTCAATGAATGGTTTTTGCATCACGTTTCTCGAGGTAAACATTCAATTATAATCTGTTTTAACCAAAAATGTAAAAAAATTCAACTTAAAATAAATTATGAGATTGTATAACCATTTAAAGGGAGAAACAAAGCTTTTGAAGGCATAAGTGACTATAAAAGAAGTTTTCTTCTCAATGAATGGTTTTTGCATCACGTTTCTCGAGGTAAACATTCAATTATAATCTGTTTTAACCAAAAATGTAAAAAAAACATAACTTAAAATCAATTATGAGATTATATAACCATTTAAAGGGAGAAACAAAGCTTTTGAAGGCATAAATGACTATAAAAGAAGTTTTCTTCTCAATGAATGGTTTTTGCAGCACGTTTCTTGAGGTAAACATTCAATTATAATCTGTTTTAACCAAAAATGTAAAAAAAACGCAACTTAAAATCAATTATGAGATTATATAACCATTTAAAGGGAGAAACAAAGCTTTTGAAGGCATAAGTGACTATAAAAGAAGTTTTCTTCTCAATGAATGGTTTTTGCATCACGTTTCTCGATGTAAACATTCAATTATAATCTGTTTTAACCAAAAATGTAAAAAAAACTCAACTTAAAATCAACTATGAGATTATATAACCATTTAAAGGGAGAAACAAAGCTTTTGAAGGCATAAGTGACTATAAAAGAAGTTTTCTTCTCAATGAATGGATTTTGCATCACGTTTCTCGAGGTAAACATTCAATTATAATCTGTTTTAACCAAAAATGTAAAAAAAACTCAACTTAAAATCAACTATGAGATTATATAACCATTTAAAGGGAGAAACAAAGCTTTTGAAGGCATAAGTGACTATAAAAGAAGTTTTCTTCTCAATGAATGGTTTTTGCATCACGTTTCTCGAGGTAAACATTCAATTATAATCTGTTTTAACCAAAAATGTAAAAAAAACGCAACTTAAAATCAATTATGAGATTATATAACTATTTAAAGGGAGAAACAAAGCTTTTGAAGGCATAAGTGACTATAAAAGAAGTTTTCTTCTCAATGAATGGTTTTTGCATCACGTTTCTCGAGGTAAACATACAATTATAATCTGTTTTAACCAAAAATGTAAAAAAATTCAACTTAAAATCAATTATGAGATTATATAACCATTTAAAGGGAGAAGCAAAGCTTTTGAAGGCATAAGCGACTATAAAAGAAGTTTTCTTCTCAATGAATGGTTTTTGCATCACGTTTCTCGAGGTAAACATTCAATTATAATCTGTTTTAACCAAAAATGTAAAAAAAACGCAACTTAAAATCAATTATGAGATTATATAACCATTTAAAGGGAGAAACAAAGCTTTTGAAGGCATAAGTAACTATAAAAGAAGTTTTCTTCTCAATGAATGGTTTTTGCATCACGTTTCTCGAGGTAAACATTCAATTATAATCTGTTTTAACCAAAAATGTAAAAAAAACGCAACTTAAAATCAATTATGAGATTATATAACTATTTAAAGGGAGAAACAAAGCTTTTGAAGGCATAAGTGACTATAAAAGAAGTTTTCTTCTCAATGAATGGCTTTCGCTTCAAGATTCTTGAGGTAAACATTCAATTCTAATCTGTTTTAAACAAAAATGTAAAAAAATTCAACTTAAAATCAATTATGAGATTATATAACCATTTAAAGGGAGAAACAAAGCTTTTGAAGGCATAAGTGACTATAAAAGAAGTTTTCTTCTCAATGAATGGTTTTTGCATCACGTTTCTTGAGGTAAACATTCAATTATAATCTGTTTTAACCAAAAATTTAAAAAAATTCAACTTAAAATCAATTATGAGATTATATAACCATTTAAAGGGAGAAACAAAGCTTTTGAAGGCATAAGTGACTATAAAAGAAGTTTTCTTCTCAATGAATGGTTTTTGCATCGCGTTTCTCGAGGTAAACATTCAATTATAATCTGTTTTAACCAAAAATGTAAAAAAAACGCAACTTAAAATCAATTATGAGATTATATAACCATTTAAAGGGAGAAACAAAGCTTTTGAAGGCATAAGTGACTATAAAAGAAGTTTTCTTCTGAATGAATGGTTTTTGTATCACGTTTCTCGAGGTAAACATTCAATTATAATCTGTTTTAACCAAAAATGTAAAAAAAACGCAACTTAAAATTAATTATGAGATTATATAACCATTTAAAGGGAAAAACAAAGCTTTTGAAGGCATAAGTGACTATAAAAGAAGTTTTCTTCTCAATGAATGGCTTTCGCATCACGTTTCTCGAGGTAAACATTCAATTATAATCTGTTTTATCCAAAAATGTAAAAAAATTCAACTCAAAATCTATTATGAGATTATATAACCATTTAAAGGGTGAAACAAAGCTTTTGAAGGCATAAGTGACTATAAAAGAAGATTTCTTCTCAATGAATGATTTTTGCATCACGTTTCTCGAGGTAAACATTCAATTATAATCTGTTTTAACCAAAAATGTAAAAAAATTCAACTTAAAATCAATTATGAGATTGTATAACCATTTAAAGGAAGAAACAAAGCTTTTGAAGGCATAAGTGACTATAAAAGAAGATTTCTTCTCAATGAATGATTTTTGCATCACGTTTCTCGAGGTAAACATTCAATTATAATCTGTTTTAACCAAAAATATAAAAAAATTCAACTTAAAATCAATTATGAGATTGTATAACCATTTCAAGGAAGAAACAAAGCTTTTGAAGGCATAAGTGACTATAAAAGAAGTTTTCTTCTCAATGAATGGTTTTAGCATCACGTTTCTCGAGGTAAACATTCAATTATAACCTGTTTTAACCATAAATGTAAAAAAATTCAACTTAAAATCTATTATGAGATTATATAACCATTTAAAGGGTGAAACAAAGCTTTTGAAGGCATAAGTGACTATAAAAGAAGATGTCTTCTCAATGAATGATTTTTGCATCACGTTTTTCGAGGTAAACATTCAATTATAATCTGTTTTAACCAAAAATGTAAAAAAATTCAACTTAAAATCAATTATGAGATTATATAACCATTTAAAGGGAGAAACAAAGCTTTTGAAGGCATAAGTGACTATAAAAGAAGTTTTCTTCTCAATGAATGGTTTTTGCATCACGTTTCTCAAGGTAAACATTCAATTATAATCTGTTTTAACCAAAAATGTAAAAAAATTCAACTTCAAATCAATTATGAGATTATATAACCATTTAAAGGGAGAAACAAAGCTTTTGAAGGCATAAGTGACTATAAAAGAAGTTTTCTTCTCAATGAATGGTTTTTGCATCACGTTTCTCAAGGTAAACATTCAATTATAATCTGTTTTAACCAAAAATGTAAAAAAAACTAAACTTAAAATCAATTATGAGGTTATATAACCATTTAAAGGGAGAAACAAAGCTTTTGAAGGCATAAGTGACTATAAAAGAAGTTTTCTTCTCAATGAATGGTTTTTGCATCACGTTTCTCGAGGTAAACATTCAATTATAATCTGTTTTAACTAAAAATGTAAAAAAACTCAACTTAAAATCAATTATGGGATTATATAACCATTTAAAGGGAGAAACAAAGCTTTTGAAGGCATAAGTGACTATAAAAGAAGGTTTCTTCTCAATGAATGGTTTTTGCATCACGTTTCTCGAGGTAAACATTCAATTATAATCTGTTTTAACCAAAAATGTAAAAAAAATGCAACTTAAAATCAATTATGAGATTATATAACCATTTAAAGGGAGAAACAAAGCTTTTGAAGGCATAAGTGACTATAAAAGAAGTTTTCTTCTCGATGAATGGTTTTTACATCACGTTTCTCGAGGTAAACATTCAATTATAATCTGTTTTAACCAAAAATGTAAAAAAATTCAACTTAAAATAAATTATGAGATTGTATAACCATTTCAAGGGAGAAACAAAGCTTTTGAAGGCATAAGTGACTATAAAAGAAGTTTTCTTCTCAATGAATGGTTTTTGCATCACGTTTCTCGAGGTAAACATACAATTATAATCTGTTTTAACCAAAAATGTAAAAAAAACTAAACTTAAAATCAATTATGAGGTTATATAACCATTTAAAGGGAGAAACAAAGCTTTTGAAGGTATAGGTGACTATAAAAGAAGTTTTCTTCTCAATGAATGGTTTTTGCATCACGTTTCCCAAGGTAAACATTCAATTATAATCTGTTTTAATAAAAAATGTAAAAAAAATTCAATTTAAAATCAATTATGAGATTATATAACCATTTAAAGGGAGAAATAAAGCTTTTGAAGGCACAAGTGACTATAAAAGAAGTTTTCTTCTCAATGAATGGTTTTTGCATCACGTTTCTCGAGGTAAACATTCAATTATAATCTGTTTTAAACAAAAATGTAAAACAATTCAACTTAAAATCAATTATGAGATTATATAAGCATTTAAAGGGAGAAACAAAGCTTTTGAAGGCATAAGTGACTATAAAAGAAGGTTTCTTCTCAATGAATGGCTTTCGCTTCAATATTCTAGAGGTAAACGTTCAATTATAATCTGTTTTAACCAAAAATGTAAAAAAATTCAACTTAAAATAAATTATGAGATTGTATAACCATTTAAAGGGAGAAACAAAGCTTTTGAAGGCATAAGTGACTATAAAAGAAGTTTTCTTCTCAATGAATGATTTTTGCAACACGTTTCCCGAGGTAAACATTCAATTATAATCTGTTTTAACCAAAAATGTAAAAAAAACGCAACTTAAAATCTATTATGAGATTATATAACCATTTAAAGGGTGAAACAAAGCTTTTGAAGGCATAAGTGACTATAAAAGAAGTTTTCTTCTCAATGAATGGTTTTTGCATCACGTTTCTCGAGGTAAACATTCAATTATAATCTGTTTTAACCAAAAATGCAAAACAATTCAACTTAAAATCAATTATGAGATTATATAAGCATTTAAAGGGAGAAACAAAGCTTTTGAAGGCATAAGTGACTATAAAAGAAGGTTTCTTCTCAATGAATGGCTTTCGCTTCAAGATTCTAGAGGTAAACGTTCAATTATAATCTGTTTTAACCAAAAATGTAAAAAAATTCAACTTAAAATAAATTATGAGATTGTATAACCATTTAAAGGGAGAAACAAAGCTTTTGAAGGCATAAGTGACTATAAAAGAAGTTTTCTTCTCAATGAATGGTTTTTGCATCACGTTTCTCGAGGTAAACATTCAATTATAATCTGTTTTAACTAAAAATGTAAAAAAACTCAACTTAAAATCAATTATGGGATTATATAACCATTTAAAGGGAGAAACAAAGCTTTTGAAGGCATAAGTGACTATAAAAGAAGGTTTCTTCTCAATGAATGGTTTTTGCATCACGTTTCTCGAGGTAAACATTCAATTATAATCTGTTTTAACCAAAAATGTAAAAAAAACTCAACTTAAAATCAATTATGAGGTTATATAACCATTTAAAGGGAGAAACAAAGCTTTTGAAGGCATAAGTGACTATAAAAGAAGTTTTCTTCTCGATGAATGGTTTTTACATCACGTTTCTCGAGGTAAACATTCAATTATAATCTGTTTTAACCAAAAATGTAAAAAAATTCAACTTAAAAAAAATTATGAGATTGTATAACCATTTAAAGGGAGAAACAAAGCTTTTGAAGGCATAAGTGACTATAAAAGAAGTTTTCTTCTCAATGAATGGTTTTTGCATCACGTTTCTCGAGGTAAACATACAATTATAATCTGTTTTAACCAAAAATGTAAAAAAAACTAAACTTAAAATCAATTATGAGGTTATATAACCATTTAAAGGGAGAAACAAAGCTTTTGAAGGTATAGGTGACTATAAAAGAAGTTTTCTTCTCAATGAATGGTTTTTGCATCACGTTTCCCAAGGTAAACTTTCAATTATAATCTGTTTTAATAAAAAATGTAAAAAAAATTCAATTTAAAATCAATTATGAGATTATATAACCATTTAAAGGGAGAAATAAAGCTTTTGAAGGCACAAGTGACTATAAGAGAAGTTTTCTTCTCAATGAATGGTTTTTGCATCACGTTTCTCGAGGTAAACATTCAATTATAATCTGTTTTAACCAAAAATGTAAAACAATTCAACTTAAAATCAATTATGAGATTATATAAGCATTTAAAGGGAGAAACAAAGCTTTTGAAGGCATAAGTGACTATAAAAGAAGGTTTCTTCTCAATGAATGGCTTTCGCTTCAAGATTCTAGAGGTAAACGTTCAATTATAATCTGTTTCAACCAAAAATGTAAAAAAATTCAACTTAAAATCTATTATGAGATTATATAACCATTTAAAGGGTGAAACAAAGCTTTTGAAGGCATAAGTGACTATAAAAGAAGTTTTCTTCTCAATGAATGGTTTTTGCATCACGTTTCTCGAGGTAAACATTCAATTATAATCTGTTTTAACCAAAAATGTAAAAAAATTCAACTTAAAATCTATTATGAGATTATATAACCATTTAAAGGGTGAAACAAAGCTTTTGAAGGCATAAGTGACTATAAAAGAAGATTTCTTCTCAATGAATGATTTTTGCATCACGTTTCTCGAGGTAAACATTCAATTATAATCTGTTTTAACCAAAAATGTAAAAAAATTCAACTTAAAATCAATTATGAGATTATATAAGCATTTAAAGGGAGAAACAAAGCTTTTGAAGGCATAAGTGACTATAAAAGAAGTTTTCTTCTCAATGAATGGTTTTTGCATCACGTTTCTCGAGGTAAACATTCAATTATAATCTGTTTTAACCAAAAATGTAAAAAAAACGCAACTTAAATTCGATTATGAGATTATATAACCATTTAAAAGGAGAAACAAATCTTTTGAAGGCATAAGTGACTATAAAAGAAGGTTTCTTCTCAATGAATGGTTTTTGCATCACGTTTCTCGAGGTAAACATTCAATTATAATCTGTTTTAACCATAAATGTAAAAAAATTCAACTTAAAATCTATTATGAGATTATATAACCATTTAAAGAGATAAACAAAGCTTTTGAAGGCATAAGTGACTATAAAAGAAGTTTTCTTCTCAATGAATGGTTTTTGCATCACGTTTCTCAAGGTAAACATTCAATTATAATCTGTTTTAACCAAAAATGTAAAAAAAATGTAACTTAAAATCAATTATGAGATTATATAACCATTTAAAGGGAGAAACAAAGCTGTTGAAGGCATAAGTGACTATAAAAGAAGTTTTCTTCTCGATGAATGGTTTTTACATCACGTTTCTCGAGGTAAATATTCAATTATAATCTGTTTTAACCAAAAATGTACAAAAAACGTAACTTAAAATCAATTACGAGATTATATAACCATTTAAAGGGAGAAACAAAGCTTTTGAAGGCATAAGTGACTATAAAAGAAGTTTTCTTCTCAATGAATGGCTTTCGCTTCAAGATTCTCGAGGTAAACATTCAATTATAACCTGTTTTAACCAAAAATGTAAAAAAAACGCAACTTAAAATCAATTATGAGATTATATAACCATTTAAAGGGAGAAACAAAGCTTTTGAAGGCATAAGTGACTATAAAAGAAGTGTTCTTCTCAATGAATGGTTTTTGCATCACGTTTCTCAAGGTAAACATTCAATTATAATCTGTTTTAACCAAAAATGTAAAAAAATTCAACTTAAAATCAATTATGAGATTATATAACCATTTAAAGGGAGAAACAAAGCTTTTGAAGGCATAAGTGACTATAAAAGAAGTGTTCTTCTCAATGAATGGTTTTTGCATCACGTTTCTCGAGGTAAACTTTCAATTATAATCTGTTTTAACCAAAAATGTACAAAAAACGTAACTTAAAATCAATTACGAGATTATATAACCATTTAAAGGGAGAAACAAAGCTTTTGAAGGCATAAGTGACTATAAAAGAAGTGTTCTTCTCAATGAATGGTTTTTGCATCACGTTTCTCGAGGTAAACTTTCAATTATAATCTGTTTTAACCAAAAATGTACAAAAAACGTAACTTAAAATCAATTACGAGATTATATAACCATTTAAAGGGAGAAACAAAGCTTTTGAAGGCATAAGTGACTATAAAAGAAGTTTTCTTCTCAATGAATGGCTTTCGCTTCAAGATTCTCGAGGTAAACATTCAATTATAACCTGTTTTAACCAAAAATGTAAAAAAAACTCAACGTAAAATCAATTATGAGATTATATAACCATTTAAAGGGAGAAACAAAGCTTTTGAAGGCATAAGTGACTATAAAAGAAGTTTTCTTCTCAATGAATGGTTTTTGCATCACGTTTCTCGAGGTAAACATTCAATTATAATCTGTTTTAACTAAAAATTTAAAAAAACGCAACTTAAAATCAATTATGAGATTACATAACCATTTAAAGGGAGAAAACAAAGTTTTTGAAGGCATAAGTGACTATAAAAGAAGTTTTCTTCTCAATGAATGGCTTTCGCTTCAAGATTCTCGAGGTAAACATTCAATTATAATCTGTTTTAACCAAAAATGTAAAAAAAACGCAACTTAAAATCAATTATGAGATTATATAACCATTTAAAGGGAGAAACAAAGCTTTTGAAGGCATAAGTGACTATAAAAGAAGTTTTCTTCTCAATGAATGGCTTTCGCTTCAAGATTCTCGAGGTAAACATTCAATTATAACCTGTTTTAACCAAAAATGTAAAAAAAACTCAACTTAAAATCAATTATGAGATTATATAACCATTTAAAGGGAGAAACAAAGCTTTTGAAGGCATAAGTGACTATAAAAGAAGTTTTCTTCTCAATGAATGGTTTTTGCATCACGTTTCTCGAGGTAAACATTTAATTATAATCTGTGTTAACTAAAAATTTAAAAAAACACAACTTAAAATCAATTATGAGATTATATAACCATTTAAAGGGAGAAAACAAAGTTTTTGAAGGCATAAGTGACTATAAAAGAAGTTTTCTTCTCAATGAATGGCTTTCGCTTCAAGATTCTCGAGGTAAACATTCAATTATAATCTGTTTTAACAAAAAATGTAAAAAAAACGTAACTTAAAATCAATTATGAGATTATATAACAATTTAAAGGGAGAAACAAAGCTTTTGAAGGCATAAGTGACTATAAAAGAAGGTTTCTTCTCAATGAATGGTTTTTGCATCACGTTTCTCGAGGTAAACATTCAATTATAATCTGTTTTAACCAAAAATGTAAAAAAAATGTAACTTAAAATCAATTATGAGATTATATAACCATTTAAAGGGAGAAACAAAGCTTTTGAAGGCATAAGTGACTATAAAAGAAGGTTTCTTCTCAATGAATGGTTTTTGCATCACGTTTCTCGAGGTAAACATTCAATTATAATCTGTTTTAACCATAAATGTAAAAAAATTTAACTTGAAATCTATTATGAGATTATATAACCATTTAAAGGGAGAAACAAAGCTTTTGAAGGCATAAGTGACTATAAAAGATGTTTTCTTTGCAATGAATGGTTTTTGCATCACGTTTCTCGAGGTAAAGATTCAATTATAATCTGTTTTAACCAAAAATGTAAAAAAAATGCAACTTAAAATCAATTATGAGATTATATAACCATTTAAAGGGAGAAACAATGCTTTTGAAGGCATAAGTGACTATAAAAGAAGTTTTCTTCTCAATGAATGGTTTTTACATCACGTTTCTCGAGGTAAACATTCAATTATAATCTGTTTTAACCAAAAATGTAAAAAAATTCAACTTAAAATCAATTATGAGTTTATATAACCATTTAAAGGGAGAAACAAAGCTTTTGAAGGCATAAGTGACTATAAAAGAAGTTTTCTTCTCAATGAATGGTTTTTGGATCACGTTTCTTGAGGTAAAAATTCAATTATAATCTGTTTTAACCAAAAATGTAAAAAAATTCAACTTAAAATCAATTATGAGATTATATAACCATTTAAAGGGAGAAACAAATCTTTTGAAGGCATAAGTGACTATAAAAGAAGTTTTCTTCTCAATGAATGGCTTTCGCTTCAAGATTCTCAAGGTAAACATTCAATTATAATATGTTTTAACCAAAAATGTAAAACAATTCAACTTAAAATCAATTATGAGATTATATAACCATTTAAAGGGAGAAACAAAGCTTTTGAAGGCATAAGTGACTATAAAAGAAGTTTTCTTCTCAATTAATGGTTTTTGTATCACGTTTCTCGAGGTAAACATTCAATTATAATCTGTTTTAACCAAAAATGTAAAAAAATTCAACTTAAAATCTATTATGAGATTATATAACCATTTAAAGGGAGAAACAAATCTTTTGAAGGCATAAGTGACTATAAAAGAAGTTTTCTTCTCAATGAATGGCTTTCGCTTCAAGATTCTCAAGGTAAACATTCAATTATAATATGTTTTAACCAAAAATGTAAAACAATTCAACTTAAAATCAATTATGAGATTATATAACCATTTAAAGGGAGAAACAAAGCTTTTGAAGGCATAAGTGACTATAAAAGAAGTTTTCTTCTCAATTAATGGTTTTTGTATCACGTTTCTCGAGGTAAACATTCAATTATAATCTGTTTTAACCAAAAATGTAAAAAAATTCAACTTAAAATCTATTATGAGATTATATAACCATTTAAAGGGTGAAACAAAGCTTTTGAAGGCATACGTGACTATAAAAGAAGTTTTCTTCTCAATGAATGGTTTTTGCATCACGTTTCTCGAGGTAAACATTCAATTATAATCTGTTTTAACCAAAAATGTAAAAAAATTCAACTTAAAATCTATTATGAGATTATATAACCATTTAAAGGGTGAAACAAAGCTTTTGAAGGCATAAGTGACTATAAAAGAAGATTTCTTCTCAATGAATGATTTTTGCATCACGTTTCTCGAGGTAAACATTCAATTATAATCTGTTTTAACCAAAAATGTAAAAAAATTCAACTTAAAATCAATTATGAGATTATATAACCATTTAAAGGGAGAAACAAAGCTTTTGAAGGCATAAGTGACTATAAAAGAAGTTTTCTTCTCAATGAATGGTTTTTGCATCACGTTTCTCGAGGTAAACATTCAATTATAATCTGTTTTAACCAAAAATGTAAAAAAAACGCAACTTAAATTCGATTATGAGATTATATAACCATTTAAAGGGAGAAACAAATCTTTTGAAGGCATAAGTGACTATAAAAGAAGGTTTCTTCTCAATGAATGGTTTTTGCATCACGTTTCTCGAGGTAAACATTCAATTATAATCTGTTTTAACCATAAATGTAAAAAAATTCAACTTAAAATCTATTATGAGATTATATAACCATTTAAAGAGATAAACAAAGCTTTTGAAGGCATAAGTGACTATAAAAGAAGTTTTCTTCTCAATGAATGGTTTTTGCATCACGTTTCTCAAGGTAAACATTCAATTATAATCTGTTTTAACCAAAAATGTAAAAAAAATGTAACTTAAAATCAATTATGAGATTATATAACCATTTAAAGGGAGAAACAAAGCTGTTGAAGGCATAAGTGACTATAAAAGAAGTTTTCTTCTCGATGAATGGTTTTTACATCACGTTTCTCGAGGTAAATATTCAATTATAATCTGTTTTAACCAAAAATGTACAAAAAACGTAACTTAAAATCAATTACGAGATTATATAACCATTTAAAGGGAGAAACAAAGCTTTTGAAGGCATAAGTGACTATAAAAGAAGTTTTCTTCTCAATGAATGGCTTTCGCTTCAAGATTCTCGAGGTAAACATTCAATTATAACCTGTTTTAACCAAAAATGTAAAAAAAACGCAACTTAAAATCAATTATGAGATTATATAACCATTTAAAGGGAGAAACAAAGCTTTTGAAGGCATAAGTGACTATAAAAGAAGTTTTCTTCTCAATGAATGGCTTTCGCTTCAAGATTCTCGAGGTAAACATTCAATTATAACCTGTTTTAACCAAAAATGTAAAAAAAACTCAACTTAAAATCAATTATGAGATTATATAACCATTTAAAGGGAGAAACAAAGCTTTTGAAGGCATAAGTGACTATAAAAGAAGTTTTCTTCTCAATGAATGGTTTTTGCATCACGTTTCTCGAGGTAAACATTTAATTATAATCTGTGTTAACTAAAAATTTAAAAAAACACAACTTAAAATCAATTATGAGATTATATAACCATTTAAAGGGAGAAAACAAAGTTTTTGAAGGCATAAGTGACTATAAAAGAAGTTTTCTTCTCAATGAATGGCTTTCGCTTCAAGATTCTCGAGGTAAACATTCAATTATAATCTGTTTTAACAAAAAATGTAAAAAAAACGTAACTTAAAATCAATTATGAGATTATATAACCATTTAAAGGGAGAAACAAAACTTTTGAAGGCATAAGTGACTATAAAAGAAGTTTTCTTCTCAATGAATGGCTTTCGCTTCAAGATTCTCGAGGTTAACATTCAATTATAACCTGTTTTAACCAAAAATGTAAAAAAAACTCAACTTAAAATCAATTATGAGATTATATAACCATTTAAAGGGAGAAACAAAGCTTTTGAAGGCATAAGTGACTATAAAAGAAGTTTTCTTCTCAATGAATGGCTTTCGCTTCAAGATTCTCGAGGTAAACATTCAATTATAACCTGTTTTAACCAAAAATGTAAAAAAAACTCAACTTAAAATCAATTATGAGATTATATAACCATTTAAAGGGAGAAACAAAGCTTTTGAAGGCATAAGTGACTATAAAAGAAGTTTTCTTCTCAATGAATGGCTTTCGCTTCAAGATTCTCGAGGTAAACATTCAATTATAACCTGTTTTAACCAAAAATGTAAAAAAAACTCAACTTAAAATCAATTATGAGATTATATAACCATTTAAAGGGAGAAACAAAGCTTTTGAAGGCATAAGTGACTATAAAAGAAGTTTTCTTCTCAATGAATGGTTTTTGCATCACGTTTCTCGAGGTAAACATTTAATTATAATCTGTGTTAACTAAAAATTTAAAAAAACACAACTTAAAATCAATTATGAGATTATATAACCATTTAAAGGGAGAAAACAAAGTTTTTGAAGGCATAAGTGACTATAAAAGAAGTTTTCTTCTCAATGAATGGCTTTCGCTTCAAGATTCTCGAGGTAAACATTCAATTATAATCTGTTTTAACAAAAAATGTAAAAAAAACGTAACTTAAAATCAATTATGAGATTATATAACCATTTAAAGGGAGAAACAAAACTTTTGAAGGCATAAGTGACTATAAAAGAAGTTTTCTTCTCAATGAATGGCTTTCGCTTCAAGATTCTCGAGGTTAACATTCAATTATAACCTGTTTTAACCAAAAATGTAAAAAAAACTCAACTTAAAATCAATTATGAGATTATATAACCATTTAAAGGGAGAAACAAAGCTTTTGAAGGCATAAGTGACTATAAAAGAAGTTTTCTTCTCAATGAATGGCTTTCGCTTCAAGATTCTCGAGGTAAACATTCAATTATAACCTGTTTTAACCAAAAATGTAAAAAAAACTCAACTTAAAATCAATTATGAGATTATATAACCATTTAAAGGGAGAAACAAAGCTTTTGAAGGCATAAGTGACTATAAAAGAAGTTTTCTTCTCAATGAATGGCTTTCGCTTCAAGATTCTCGAGGTAAACATTCAATTATAATCTGTTTTAACCAAAAATGTAAAAAAAACTCAACTTAAAATCAATTATGAGATTATATAACCATTTAAAGGGAGAAACAAAGCTTTTGAAGGCATAAGTGACTATAAAAGAAGTTTTCTTCCCAATGAATGGCTTTCGCTTCAAGATTCTCGAGGTAAACATTCAATTATAATCTGTTTTAACCAAAAATGTAAAAAAAACGCAACTTAAAATCAATTATGAGATTATATAACCATTTAAAGGGAGAAACAAAGCTTTTGAAGGCATAAGTGACTATAAAAGAAGTTTTCTTCTCAATGAATGGTTTTTGCATCACGTTTCTCGATGTAAACATTCAATTATAATCTGTTTTAACCAAAAATGTAAAAAAAACTCAACTTAAAATCAACTATGAGATTATATAACCATTTAAAGGGAGAAACAAAGCTTTTGAAGGCATAAGTGACTATAAAAGAAGTTTTCTTCTCAATGAATGGATTTTGCATCACGTTTCTCGAGGTAAACATTCAATTATAATATGTTTTAACCAAAAATGTAAAAAAAACTCAACTTAAAATCAACTATGAGATTATATAACCATTTAAAGGGAGAAACAAAGCTTTTGAAGGCATAAGTGACTATAAAAGAAGTTTTCTTCTCAATGAATGGTTTTTGCATCACGTTTCTCGAGGTAAACATTTAATTATAATCTGTGTTAACTAAAAATTTAAAAAAACACAACTTAAAATCAATTATGAGATTATATAACCATTTAAAGGGAGAAAACAAAGTTTTTGAAGGCATAAGTGACTATAAAAGAAGTTTTCTTCTCAATGAATGGCTTTCGCTTCAAGATTCTCGAGGTAAACATTCAATTATAATCTGTTTTAACAAAAAATGTAAAAAAAACGTAACTTAAAATCAATTATGAGATTATATAACCATTTAAAGGGAGAAACAAAGCTTTTGAAGGCATAAGAGACTATAAAAGAAGTTTTCTTCTCAATGAATGGTTTTTCAATCACGTTTCTCGATGTAAACATTCAATTATAATCTGTTTTAACCAAAAATGTAAAAAAAATGCAACTTAAAATCAATTATGAGATTATATAACCATTTAAAGGGAGAAACAATGCTTTTGAAGGCATAAGTGACTATAAAAGAAGTTTTCTTCTCAATGAATGGTTTTTACATCACGTTTCTCGAGGTAAACATTCAATTATAATCTGTTTTAACCAAAAATGTAAAAAAATTCAACTTAAAATCAATTATGAGTTTATATAACCATTTAAAGGGAGAAACAAAGCTTTTGAAGGCATAAGTGACTATAAAAGAAGTTTTCTTCTCAATGAATGGTTTTTGGATCACGTTTCTTGAGGTAAAAATTCAATTATAATCTGTTTTAACCAAAAATGTAAAAAAATTCAACTTAAAATCAATTATGAGATTATATAACCATTTAAAGGGAGAAACAAAGCTTTTGAAGGCATAAGTGACTATAAAAGATGTTTTCTTTGCAATGAATGGTTTTTGCATCACGTTTCTCGAGGTAAACATTCAATTATAATCTGTTTTAACCAAAAATGTAAAAAAAATGCAACTTAAAATCAATTATGAGATTATATAACCATTTAAAGGGAGAAACAATGCTTTTGAAGGCATAAGTGACTATAAAAGAAGTTTTCTTCTCAATGAATGGTTTTTACATCACGTTTCTCGAGGTAAACATTCAATTATAATCTGTTTTAACCAAAAATGTAAAAAAATTCAACTTAAAATCAATTATGAGTTTATATAACCATTTAAAGGGAGAAACAAAGCTTTTGAAGGCATAAGTGACTATAAAAGAAGTTTTCTTCTCAATGAATGGTTTTTGGATCACGTTTCTTGAGGTAAAAATTCAATTATAATCTGTTTTAACCAAAAATGTAAAAAAATTCAACTTAAAATCAATTATGAGATTATATAACCATTTAAAGGGAGAAACAAATCTTTTGAAGGCATAAGTGACTATAAAAGAAGTTTTCTTCTCAATGAATGGCTTTCGCTTCAAGATTCTCAAGGTAAACATTCAATTATAATATGTTTTAACCAAAAATGTAAAACAATTCAACTTAAAATCAATTATGAGATTATATAACCATTTAAAGGGAGAAACAAAGCTTTTGAAGGCATAAGTGACTATAAAAGAAGTTTTCTTCTCAATTAATGGTTTTTGTATCACGTTTCTCGAGGTAAACATTCAATTATAATCTGTTTTAACCAAAAATGTAAAAAAATTCAACTTAAAATCTATTATGAGATTATATAACCATTTAAAGGGTGAAACAAAGCTTTTGAAGGCATACGTGACTATAAAAGAAGTTTTCTTCTCAATGAATGGTTTTTGCATCACGTTTCTCGAGGTAAACATTCAATTATAATCTGTTTTAACCAAAAATGTAAAAAAATTCAACTTAAAATCTATTATGAGATTATATAACCATTTAAAGGGTGAAACAAAGCTTTTGAAGGCATAAGTGACTATAAAAGAAGATTTCTTCTCAATGAATGATTTTTGCATCACGTTTCTCGAGGTAAACATTCAATTATAATCTGTTTTAACCAAAAATGTAAAAAAATTCAACTTAAAATCAATTATGAGATTATATAACCATTTAAAGGGAGAAACAAAGCTTTTGAAGGCATAAGTGACTATAAAAGAAGTTTTCTTCTCAATGAATGGTTTTTGCATCACGTTTCTCGAGGTAAACATTCAATTATAATCTGTTTTAACCAAAAATGTAAAAAAAACGCAACTTAAATTCGATTATGAGATTATATAACCATTTAAAGGGAGAAACAAATCTTTTGAAGGCATAAGTGACTATAAAAGAAGGTTTCTTCTCAATGAATGGTTTTTGCATCACGTTTCTCGAGGTAAACATTCAATTATAATCTGTTTTAACCATAAATGTAAAAAAATTCAACTTAAAATCTATTATGAGATTATATAACCATTTAAAGAGATAAACAAAGCTTTTGAAGGCATAAGTGACTATAAAAGAAGTTTTCTTCTCAATGAATGGTTTTTGCATCACGTTTCTCAAGGTAAACATTCAATTATAATCTGTTTTAACCAAAAATGTAAAAAAAATGTAACTTAAAATCAATTATGAGATTATATAACCATTTAAAGGGAGAAACAAAGCTGTTGAAGGCATAAGTGACTATAAAAGAAGTTTTCTTCTCGATGAATGGTTTTTACATCACGTTTCTCGAGGTAAATATTCAATTATAATCTGTTTTAACCAAAAATGTACAAAAAACGTAACTTAAAATCAATTACGAGATTATATAACCATTTAAAGGGAGAAACAAAGCTTTTGAAGGCATAAGTGACTATAAAAGAAGTTTTCTTCTCAATGAATGGCTTTCGCTTCAAGATTCTCGAGGTAAACATTCAATTATAACCTGTTTTAACCAAAAATGTAAAAAAAACGCAACTTAAAATCAATTATGAGATTATATAACCATTTAAAGGGAGAAACAAAGCTTTTGAAGGCATAAGTGACTATAAAAGAAGTTTTCTTCTCAATGAATGGCTTTCGCTTCAAGATTCTCGAGGTAAACATTCAATTATAACCTGTTTTAACCAAAAATGTAAAAAAAACTCAACTTAAAATCAATTATGAGATTATATAACCATTTAAAGGGAGAAACAAAGCTTTTGAAGGCATAAGTGACTATAAAAGAAGTTTTCTTCTCAATGAATGGTTTTTGCATCACGTTTCTCGAGGTAAACATTTAATTATAATCTGTGTTAACTAAAAATTTAAAAAAACACAACTTAAAATCAATTATGAGATTATATAACCATTTAAAGGGAGAAAACAAAGTTTTTGAAGGCATAAGTGACTATAAAAGAAGTTTTCTTCTCAATGAATGGCTTTCGCTTCAAGATTCTCGAGGTAAACATTCAATTATAATCTGTTTTAACAAAAAATGTAAAAAAAACGTAACTTAAAATCAATTATGAGATTATATAACCATTTAAAGGGAGAAACAAAACTTTTGAAGGCATAAGTGACTATAAAAGAAGTTTTCTTCTCAATGAATGGCTTTCGCTTCAAGATTCTCGAGGTTAACATTCAATTATAACCTGTTTTAACCAAAAATGTAAAAAAAACTCAACTTAAAATCAATTATGAGATTATATAACCATTTAAAGGGAGAAACAAAGCTTTTGAAGGCATAAGTGACTATAAAAGAAGTTTTCTTCTCAATGAATGGCTTTCGCTTCAAGATTCTCGAGGTAAACATTCAATTATAACCTGTTTTAACCAAAAATGTAAAAAAAACTCAACTTAAAATCAATTATGAGATTATATAACCATTTAAAGGGAGAAACAAAGCTTTTGAAGGCATAAGTGACTATAAAAGAAGTTTTCTTCTCAATGAATGGCTTTCGCTTCAAGATTCTCGAGGTAAACATTCAATTATAACCTGTTTTAACCAAAAATGTAAAAAAAACTCAACTTAAAATCAATTATGAGATTATATAACCATTTAAAGGGAGAAACAAAGCTTTTGAAGGCATAAGTGACTATAAAAGAAGTTTTCTTCTCAATGAATGGTTTTTGCATCACGTTTCTCGAGGTAAACATTTAATTATAATCTGTGTTAACTAAAAATTTAAAAAAACACAACTTAAAATCAATTATGAGATTATATAACCATTTAAAGGGAGAAAACAAAGTTTTTGAAGGCATAAGTGACTATAAAAGAAGTTTTCTTCTCAATGAATGGCTTTCGCTTCAAGATTCTCGAGGTAAACATTCAATTATAATCTGTTTTAACAAAAAATGTAAAAAAAACGTAACTTAAAATCAATTATGAGATTATATAACCATTTAAAGGGAGAAACAAAACTTTTGAAGGCATAAGTGACTATAAAAGAAGTTTTCTTCTCAATGAATGGCTTTCGCTTCAAGATTCTCGAGGTTAACATTCAATTATAACCTGTTTTAACCAAAAATGTAAAAAAAACTCAACTTAAAATCAATTATGAGATTATATAACCATTTAAAGGGAGAAACAAAGCTTTTGAAGGCATAAGTGACTATAAAAGAAGTTTTCTTCTCAATGAATGGCTTTCGCTTCAAGATTCTCGAGGTAAACATTCAATTATAACCTGTTTTAACCAAAAATGTAAAAAAAACTCAACTTAAAATCAATTATGAGATTATATAACCATTTAAAGGGAGAAACAAAGCTTTTGAAGGCATAAGTGACTATAAAAGAAGTTTTCTTCTCAATGAATGGCTTTCGCTTCAAGATTCTCGAGGTAAACTGTGAGACCCTGTCAAGCTCGATTAAAAGACGGTATTGTATCGAGTGGTACAACTAAGTTAAATCGAGCCTTGAACTAGTTCAAATAGAAATTCTAAGAGGAATTTGAAAATTTTAAAACCAACAGAATGGTTTAGAATAGTGATTTGGAGTTCAAGGTCCAGTTTGGAGTCCATCAGAAAATTGACCAATTAGGGACAAAACGGTCATTTTACCATTTGATGATTAAATGGAGATTTTTAGCCAAGATTTGATCACATTTGACCAAGAATAATTATATGAAATATAATTATGATTATTGGAGTATAAAATGATGTTTAGTAGTGAAAAATTGTGATTCCCGGTATTTATAGAGTAGAAGGGCAAAATGGTAATTTTGCCACTAGTGGACTAAACGAAAATTTTTTTAAACAATTTTTGCCCCAATTGGTTAATATTGATCAATAGTAGTGTTATTTTAGGTTGAAAAGTAGAAATAATGAGATTCCGGTACATTTCGGAGTATAAGGGCAAAATCGTAATTTTTTTGTCTCGGGGGCAAATCAGTAAAATTTTCGGCCCAGCACTTGTCAAGACCAAGGGATTTTAATTATGGTAGGATTGGATAAATACCAGAATATTTGTGGTGGAAAATTAAGAAGAAAAAGTCAAAAAGTTAAAATTTTGGCCAATAAGCATGTGACACATGGCATGCTTGATTATTTTATTATTTTCTATAGAAATCAGCCCATTAAATCCCCAATTCCCTCACCATATTCGGCCTAGACATCCAGCAACCAGAAAAAAGGAAGAACAAAAGGAAAAACAAGAAAACCTAGGTGGAAATTCAAAGAAAAAGTGAAGAAATCAAGGAAACAAGCTAGGTAAGTTAAAATTTCTTTAATTCTCCTTGATACCTAGCTTACCCATGCTTTTGTTCTTGATTTCCATGGTTGAATATTGAGTTATCATGATGAATTCAATTCTGAAAAATGGGTATGGAAGAGGAATTGTTGTTGGAATAATTTGATTTTAGACTATGTTAGTGTTTAGAGATAGTTAAGCATGGTTATGAACAAAAACACTAAAGAAATATTTAATTTCTCTAGGGTTCCTTGTTGGCTGAACCATGAGGGCTGAATATCAATGGGGGATTGTTTTTATTTCAAGGAAAATGGCATGGAAAATGATGAAGTAAGGTGAAACAGTTATGTAGAAAAAATTCGATGCTAGTACACCAAATGACCAAATTTTTTTTCTATAAGGAATTGTGAGGGTTCTAATGCTGAATTTGGCTTTATTTAAATGTATGTGGTAAATTAAGGTATTAGAGGAGAAATGAATTAATTTAGAGGTGATTTGGACACAATCGTCGATTAATCGGGTGATCGGTCGAATTTAATCGATACCGTGATTAAGCGGTAATCGGGTATATTTGTGCATTTACATATCAAGCATTAGTAGTTTAAATTAATTTATATCAATTTAGGGACAATATGGTAAATTCCTCGACTTGGTTATTTGTCAAGGTGGTGAGACGTCCGGAAAAGGCAAAGGAATTACGCTTGAGGACTATTAGTCAGAGTTCACCCGGAATCCGAATTTTCGACACCTGTGAGTGGACTGCCTATCAAAATTGTTTTGGGAATATGACTGTTTTGAACAAAGTGTTTGAATGATTTTATGCAATTTTTCATGAAAATGAATGCCTTGGGAACAAGCTTTTGAGAAAAGGTTTATGTTATGAAATGTGGTTATTATGGATTTCTATGTGGCTGCATTATGTTGATATACATATGTGCTTGAATATAATGTTGTGTAATTATGTTGACTCGGCTATGTGCGAGTAGGGAGTGTGCATAAGCCGAGGATGACCCGGTTATGTGCGAGTAGGGAGTGCGCATAATCCGGTGATGACCCAGCCATGTGCGAGTAGGGAGTGCGCTGGTGATGATGATGATGATGAGCTGGTGATGATGATGATGGGTTGGTGAGATGATGATGATGGGTATATACGTATATATATATACATATGTAAATGTGTGTGATATAGCAAATTGATGGACAATGATTTATGGTTGTAATGTACGTAAAATTTGACACATTATACTTTGAGAATTTTCATGAATGTTAGGTTGATTTTATTAGTTTAGTAGGATGGCTTTTGTTGAGTGAGGAAAAATGTTTATCTTGTTGCCTTGTTTTCACTGCATCGAAATTCATGCTCGCTGTAGCGAAAAAAAAACTCTGGGGTTTGGAGGGGTTTTAAATAGGAATGAACTAAATTGCATTGTTTGAAACAAGTGCATCATGATTTTAAATTTTTCCTAATTGTTGCTTGTTCCCTTCCTTGTTCACTCACTGGGTTTATACTCACCATTTTCAAATTCATGTTTTCAGATCACGAGGTAGCCGATAATTAGGACGAGGTGTCCTTGTAGATCTGTGTACATCTTCTGGTAGGTGTCTCGGCATTCGGTAGCTGTATATCCATCCGAGTCACTCCGCTGGAGGTCGAGTATTATTTTGTTATGTATAGATGAACTTAAATGTAAATTTTAAAAGAGTAATGCCAGTACGAGTTGGCAATGTGTATCACTATTTTGACTCAAAGTCATGAAATACGACTTAGTGATAATAAATAGAATCATAAGTAAAATAAATAATAGGCTTGCTTGGGTTTAGTGGATTACGTCCATTGGACCCATGCGCCGGTCATGACCCGAAATTTGGGTCGTGACAGTATTGGTATCAGAGCCCTAGGTTTGTCTAGGTCCTAGAACTTCCTTTTTGTTAGTCCAGCGGAGAGTCGGGTCTTTATGTGGGAACTTCAGTTGTAAAGTGTGAACCGCGGCACATTTTACAACCAAATGACCGCATAGATTCCCTATCTTAGAAACCACCTGTTGCTTTAAGTATGATTATAATATGTGTTTAATAACAGGCGTTTGCTTTTGTCTAGGTAAGAATGCCGCCTAAGACACGAGCCGCCTCAAGACGGGCAAGGGAGCAAGATGTTCCCATTGAGATGGCAGATAGACCACGGGCATCCACCCAGAGAGGCCGAGGTAGACGTGGCAGGGTCACTAGGCCGGTGGGGTTGGATACGCCTGTGAGTAGGCAAGAAGAGGGACAGTCCTCAGGTGATGTAGATAGACACCCAGCTAGGGGTATTACTATTGAGGATTTGGCGGCAGGCCTACAGGGAGTTAACCGGGTTGTAGAGATGATGGCGACCCGCATGGAAGATATACAAAGGGTAGTAGAGGGGAGACCTACAGTACAAGAATCCCCTAGCTCCCAAGGACAGGCCGATCACCAACATCATGAGGAGGAAAGGGGACATCTAGATATTTCTCTTCCTGACTTTCTCAAGCTTAAGCCTCCAACATTTACAGGGTCTGATGCATCGGAGAAACCCCAGGTTTTCTTGGATAAGATGGAAAAAATTTGTAAAGCCTTGGGATGTTCTAGTGTTCGGTCAGTTGAGCTAGCCGCCTTCCAATTAGAGGATGTGGCGCAGGAATGGTATAGCTCTTTATGTAGAGGCAGACCGACTAATGCAACACCGTTGGCCTGGAGTGAGTTCAGTGTAGCCTTCTTAGATCGATTCTTACCACTCAGTGTGCGTAATGCCAGAGCTAGAGAGTTTGAGACTTTGGTACAGACTTCAAGCATGACGGTGTCTGAGTATGACATCAAGTTCACGCAGCTAGCTCGTTATGCGCCCTATCTCGTTTCTACTGAGGAGATGAAGATTCAGAGGTTTGTGGATGGGTTAGTGGAGCCATTATTTAGGGCTGTGGCATCCCGAGATTTCACTACTTATTCTGCAGCAGTGGATCGTGCTCAACGCATCGAGATGAGGACCAATGAGAGTAGGGCTGCGAGAGATAGAGCAAAAAGGGGCAAGACAGAGGGTTATCAGGGCCGTAGAGATTTCAGCAGTGGTGGTTCATCTTCTAGCCGTCAGGGTCCACAGAGGGACTCACGGTTACCGCAGCAGGGGAGTGACGCACCTGGTGCTAATATTAGGGTGGGACAGAGAACCTTTAGTTCTAGGAGGCAGCAAGATTCTAGACAGAGTAGTCAAGTCATTCGCTCTTGTGATACTTGTGGGAGACGACATAGTGGACGGTGCTTCCTTACTACAAAAACTTGTTACGGGTGCGGTCAACCTGGGCATATTAGGAGGGATTGTCCGATGGCACATCAATCACCAGATTCTGCTCGTGGTTCCACTCAGCCAGCTTCATCTGCTCCGTCAGTTGCTGTCTCATCTGGCCGGGAGGTTAGTGGATCGAGAGGTAGAGGTGCGGGTACTTCCTCTCAAGGCAGACCATCTGGGTCCGGACATCAAAGTTCTATTGGTAGAGGCCAAGCGAGGGTGTTTGCTTTAACACAGCAGGAGGCTCAAACATCCAATGCCGTGGTCTCAGGTATTCTCTCCGTTTGTAATATGAATGCTCGAGTACTATTTGATCCTGGTGCTACCCATTCTTTTATCTCTCCATGTTTTGCATCTCGGTTGGGTAGAGGTCGTGTTAGGAGAGAGGAACAATTAGTGGTGTCTACTCCTTTAAAGGAGATATTTGTGGCCGAGTGGGAATATGAGTCATGTGTAGTGCGAGTCAAGGACAAAGACACTTCGGTGAATCTAGTGGTGCTAGACACCTTAGACTTTGATGTAATCTTGGGGATGAATTGGTTATCACCCTGTCATGCTAGTGTGGACTGCTATCATAAATTGGTTAGATTTGATTTCCCCGGTGAACCATCATTTAGTATTCAGGGGGATAGGAGTAATGCTCCAACCAATTTGATATCGGTCATATCTGCCAGAAGATTATTACGACAGGGTTGTATAGGTTACTTGGCTGTTGTAAAGGATAGTCAGGCAAAGATTGGAGATGTAACTCAAGTGTCGGTGGTGAAGGAGTTCGTGGATGTATTTCCTGAAGAGCTACCAGGTTTGCCTCCTGAACGGGAGGTTGAGTTTTGCATAGATTTGATTCCCGACACTAGACCTATATCCATACCCCCATATAGAATGGCACCTGCAGAGCTTAAAGAGCTTAAGGATCAGTTGGAGGATTTGTTGGATAAAGGTTTCATACGACCTAGTGTATCCCCATGGGGAGCACCAGTGTTATTTGTGAAGAAGAAAGATGGGTCACTTAGGTTGTGCATTGATTATCGACAGCTTAATAAAGTGACGGTGAAGAATAAATATCCTCTCCCAAGGATAGATGATTTATTTGATCAACTACAAGGAGCACAATGTTTTTCTAAGATAGATCTGCGATCTGGGTACCATCAGTTGAGAATCCGGAACGAAGATATACCCAAGACCGCATTTCGAACAAGATATGGGCACTATGAGTTCTTAGTGATGTCATTTGGGCTCACGAATGCTCCTGCAGCCTTTATGGATTTGATGAACCGAGTGTTCAAACCTTATTTGGATAAGTTTGTAGTGGTGTTTATTGATGATATTTTGATATATTCAAAGAGTCGAGAGGAGCATGAGCAGCATCTTAAGATAGTGCTCCAAATTTTGAGAGAACATCGATTGTATGCTAAGTTCTCCAAGTGTGAGTTTTGGCTCGAAAGTGTTGCATTCTTGGGGCATGTGGTATCTAAGGAGGGGATACGAGTTGATACAAAGAAAATTGAAGCAGTGGAAAAATGGCCAAGGCCAACATCAGTTACGGAGATTAGAAGCTTTGTGGGTTTAGCTGGCTATTATCGTCGCTTTGTGAAAGACTTCTCCAAAATAGTTGCCCCTTTGACTAAGCTGACACGTAAAGATACAAAATTTGAGTGGTCTGATGCTTGTGAGAATAGTTTTGAGAAGCTTAAGGCATGTCTCACCACAGCTCCAGTGTTAAGCCTGCCGCAAGGCACAGGGGGTTACACGGTGTTTTGTGATGCATCGGGGGTTGGTTTAGGATGTGTATTGATGCAACATGGGAAGGTGATTGCGTATGCATCTAGGCAACTTAAAAGGCATGAGCAGAATTACCCCATACACGATTTGGAAATGGCAGCAATCGTGTTTGCCTTAAAGATTTGGAGACATTACTTGTATGGTGAGACTTGCGAGATATACACGGACCACAAAAGTCTGAAGTATATATTTCAGCAGAGGGATCTTAACTTACGGCAACGTAGATGGATGGAGTTGCTAAAGGATTATGATTGTACTATTCTTTATCATCCCGGTAAGGCCAATGTAGTGGCGGATGCCTTGAGTCGAAAATCAATGGGAAGCTTGGCACATATTTCCATTGGTAGGAGATCTTTGGTTAGAGAGATCCATAGCTTGGGAGACATAGGTGTGCGTTTGGAAGTTGCGGAGACAAATGCTTTGCTAGCACACTTTAGAGTGAGGCCTATTTTAATGGACAGGATTAAAGAAGCACAAAGTAAAGATGAGTTTGTGATTAAGGCCTTAGAGGATCCTCAGGGTAGGAAAGGAAAAATGTTTACTAAAGGCACAGATGGAGTGTTGAGGTATGGAACCAGACTTTATGTGCCTGATGGTGACGGGTTGAGGAGAGAAATATTAGAGGAAGCTCACATGGCAGCTTATGTGGTACATCCAGGGGCTACAAAAATGTATCAAGATTTGAAAGAGGTGTATTGGTGGGAAGGACTTAAGAGAGATGTAGCTGAGTTTGTCTCCAAGTGCCTGGTTTGTCAGCAGGTTAAGGCCGAGCATCAAAAGCCTGCAGGGCTACTACAGCCATTACCAGTACCCGAGTGGAAGTGGGAACATATTGCTATGGACTTTGTAACGGGTTTGCCTCGAACCAGTGGGGGATATGATTCAATTTGGATAGTAGTGGACCGGTTAACAAAGTCAGCTCATTTTCTTCCGGTTAAGACTACTTATGGGGCTGCCCAATATGCTCGAGTTTATGTGGATGAGATAGTGCG